>NW_015115160.1:38825-42439 GCF_001443285.1 Poecilia latipinna | reverse complement strand
ATGAAAAAAGTCCTAAAATAGGCCATTCATTGAAGGTGCGCCTTATAGTGCGGAAAATACGGTAATCACAAAATAATTCACTTAAGATATACTAGTAAGTATGTTTATTGCATGTAACCCATATAAAAGTATGCTGAGTATAACTTTAGTTGTTCCAAAAAAACATATAATGGTAAACTTAGTATACTTTAAATTGTGATTTTCTACAATTTAATTACTATTAAAACACACTAAGCACATAATTATTTGTTCCAAAATAACACACTTCCAGTTAACCAATCCTAAGCCAACTTTAAGTATACTCATTAGTCTGACTTAAAGTATGCCAAAACTTTATATACTTACTATATTAATTCTTCAACTGGGCAGTTGGACCAGCAGACTGAACCCTGCCTGTGCCCGGTGTTGGCAGTATAAATAAATGCGTATTTTAATGTACACTTTTTTTTTCTTTCACTTTTTGTTTGCTTTTATGTTTATAATACACTCCAGTGTGTCTTCATCAATGTGGATATAAAAAGGATTGATCAGAATCAGCTGTACCAAATATAAACACTGTGCTCTTTAAACAATTAAATAATCACATCAAAAAGTTAGAAAATTGTCTTTAGTTTCTTATTTAATTCCCAAATACATTAATGTGTGTGACAAAAATGTGTCAATGACAGGTATTAACTTAAAATACTTTGTACAACGAGGCTTTATAAAGTTCGGTCCATTTACTTGTATTACCTTACCGGCACATATTCCACATTCAATATGGCGGACGCTGTGACGTATCGCAGCAACGGGCCGACCATGAGGGGTCTGCGTGTTCATGTCTGTGGTCCAACTGCTCAGCTACTTTCTGCTCCACAGACTGACGAACTGTGTTCAGATTCCTTTCGATAAGAACCATGAACCGTTTCTACTGCTGCGGACTGGATAGAAAAACCGTCACGATATCATCAACGCCCCAGTTCACCCCACCCAACGGCGCTGCGGTTCTTTAACCCTAACACACTCTTGAAATCATTAAAATACTCAAACGTAGAAGGAAAACAGATTATTATTGTTTGGAGCATTTTATCTTAAATTTTTTGCTGTATGAAGGAATTTATGCCAAGCTGAACATTTTTACTGGAACTTCAAGTTTCTCGAACACCGGAGATTTTAGAGGCTTCAAAAGCTTTAAAAGTTTAAGACCTCGGCTCCAGTGGTTTGTTCTGACCCAGTTCCTCCTGGGTCAGAACAAACCCAGGACTCTGGCCAGTTCGCAGAGTTCGCGACAGTTTCCTATCTTTCTCTTGGTCATCTGTCGGACCGGCGCAGGTGAGTGCGCGGCGCGCCCCGCAGCAACTCTTTACGCACGGCTCAGCAGGTTTACGCGCGGCCTTTGGCCCCTACTCATGTCATTAACGCGGGTTTTACGGCGGCGTGAGGAGTGAAACATTAGCCTGGAGCTGGACTGACCCTGATGTAGCAGCAGGAGATGAGCAGCAGAGGCAGGATGAAGCCCAGCAGCAGGATGGACACCTTGTAGGCGCGCCGCGACGCTCCCAGCCCGGCCTCCCAGCAGAAGGTCTTGTTCGGGGCGCTGGAGTGGCTGGTGAGCACGTAGTTTTGCGCCACCGGCACCGAACACAGCAGGGACAGGGTCCAAATGACGCACAGCCCAGCCAGCGCGTTCCTGCGGCTGCGGACGCACGCAGAGCTCTTGGAGCGAACCACGGCGATGTAGCGATCCACGGACATGGCCACCAGCGTGAGGATGCTGACCAGCATGCTGGCCGTGGTGAAGAAGTGTCCGAACTTGCAGAGGAAGGCTCCGAACACCCACTCTGGCAGGGAGTAGATGGTGGCGTGGAGCGGGACGCAGAAGAGGAGAAAGAGGAGGTCCGCCACGCTCAGGTTCACGATGAAGATGTTGGTGGGGCTGAGCGGGCGCGCGCCACCGCTGGGTTTCACCCTGCCGATCACCAGCATCACCAGGGAGTTCCCGAGAAGCCCCACCACGAAGATCAGCCCGAACACCAGCGGCACGATCACCACCTCCGGCCCGGGCTGCCCCGCGGTGCGGTTGGTCTCAGCCCGGCTGTACGACTCGTTTCCCGGCGGCACCATGCTGGAGCTCCGGGAGCCGGCTGGAGGTCAGAGCCGAGCCCAAAGCAGGTCCATGGTTCGGTCCGACACGTCCGGCAGCAAAGTCCAAGCTCAGTGAACAGCTGGAAGCGCGTCCACTTAACGGAACCGCAGAAATCTGCTTCCGGTCTGAGGCTTTCAGAGTAAAACTGCAGGTCTGAGTCGAGAACAAAGCCGGTACCAGTCCTTCTGGTTCTGTGGGCTTCAAGAACAAATATATGGGGGAAATTTCCTGCCATAATCCAAGAGCACACACTTTCAGTCTGAAAACAAGATTTCATGTCTTTTGTTCTCAAAACTTTTAATACTTTTGCTTACACACACATATCTAATATAGATAGATGGATAGATGGATAGATATCATGTCGTGACTGTCATCTTTGTTTGGGTGAACAAACTCCTGCACAGCAAATCCAGGAGGCCCAGATTAACACTGTCAGATTTGATTTCAACACTTTTAAAGTGTCTATATGGGTCCACACCAGAAAGTGTTAATTTAACTCTTTTTGGAGAGTTGGTACCTTAACTCTAATAAAGTGTCAAATATCAAATCTGCTGGAGTAAATCAATTCAGTGTTAGATCTTAATATTAACTCTCACAGAGTACTTCTTTAACTTCTTAAGAGTTATTTGTAATTAATATTAAATACGTACTGTATTGTGTTGAACTTTTAAAAATTATTTAGAAAATAAACGTTTAATAAAGAGGCAAGGATTTTCTCAAATGCATTTATTTCAAAACGTGCACCATAATTACAAAACATATTACAACGTGGAATAATGTGCATGTTTCACATGTCGCTTTTTAAAAGGTCTGAGATATCAGGTGGGCAACACAAAA
Organism: Poecilia latipinna; assembly: GCF_001443285.1. Taxonomy (NCBI): domain Eukaryota; kingdom Metazoa; phylum Chordata; class Actinopteri; order Cyprinodontiformes; family Poeciliidae; genus Poecilia; species Poecilia latipinna. Next base: position 39,477 of record NW_015115160.1, on the reverse strand, counting down.
TGCAGTATGCTTAATACATTTTTTTTCCAAAACAATATGCATGAAATTGTTCAAAGTACAAGGTGGAGAAAGTAAAGCCTGTATCAATGCATGCAGTTCATGTAATATATGATAGAGTACATTTTCTTTTAACAGGTAGATTACCAGATATTACAGTACATAACAGACCAACCTGATATTCAGATCCATCATTTCTTATCCAGTTTCTGTTTCTGTTGATAAGAGACAGTTCCTCTCTGCACTCCACCAGAGAGATGTCCATCACTAACAGATTGTCTTCAGGTTGTTGGGCTGTTCGTGATGTTTGGCCAGAGACACCAACAAGCTCCTCTACTGCATCGGACCGTCTTCAGTCTCTGAGTACTACAGCCTGTGTCGGACTCTGGTTCATAACAAACAAAAACCAGAACAATAAGGAATGGAGCGAAGGAATACACTTTTACTACAACTCTAACAACAAGCCTCCATTACAGAAATGTGGAGTTTCACAGATATTAACACTTACATAATCATTTTTGGAGCTTGAATCTTCAAAGAATCCATGGAGGGATCAGGAGGGGGAGGTTAGGCTGGAGATTCATCCTCAACCAGACTGGTTCTAACATAACAGTGATTCTTGAGAATAGGGACAAAACAGGTCCTATGGATAAAG
>NW_015115160.1:32283-33761 GCF_001443285.1 Poecilia latipinna | reverse complement strand
ACTCTATTAGAGTAAAATTAACTCTGCTTTTGCACAAAGTCTACTAACACCAAAACATTTAACACTTTTGAATTTGCTGTGTGCCTAAGATCAGCAGCTGTTAGCGACCAGTAGCACTGCTGGCTGATGTTTAGTGTTCTAAGGAGCAGAAAGCTGACATTGTTGTTTCTCCCTATATGCAGTGGGTGGCGCAGGTTGCTACAATTGACAGTAGCCACACATGCTCACCTGGTAGAAGGAAACAAATGCACCCAGCACAACACTTTCAATGTATTGGCTGCGATGTTGCCAGGTAACTGTGCCAAAGGAAGTCCATGTTTGGTAAGCGAGCAAACACTGAATGTGAGCATGAAGAGAAGTGTTGAGTACAAGCATTACAAGTTTTGAGAAGAAAGACATGAAGTCCTGCTTTCAAAATTAACATGTAAACAAAAGTATTAAACGTTTTGAGAACAAAAGACATGAACTCCTGTTTTCACACTGAAACTGTGTGCTCTTGGATTAATGGCAGGAAAATTCCCCCATACAAACGGACTTTTATCCGACCAATGCAAAGAAGCTACTGAAAGTGGGTCAGAACCAGCAGGACTCCAGCAGTGCTGGACCAGTGGTTCTGCTTCTCTCCTTTCACGTTGCTCTCGCTGAGGAAGCTTTTATTTTGTCAGCTGTTGTTTCTACTTCCTGTTGGAAAATCTTTGAGCTTTTGGACCTCAGGTTTCATACAGCTTCAGTGAAAAAAATCATCTACGATAAGAATCCAGAATATTTACATTTTTCCTGGTGGCAATTTATTGTTTTTGTTCAGAATGGTGGAGCCAAAAGACCGATTCACCAGAGCCAGAACCAGAACCAGGAGAGAATCAGGAGATTCACAGTGTTGATCAGTTCAGAAGATTATAGTTACAAATCAATAATTATGAAAGTGTCTCCTTCCTTTAGGTCTTATTAGTAGTTTGTGTTTCTGTCTCCTCCATGTTCTGCTTTTGGGTTTGTAACTTCGGCCCATTTCAACAATAAATCAGAACATTCAGCTGCTAAAAAGACATTTGGTCATTTCAGATATTAAACTTTTTGAGGAATTCTGTAGATTACTGAACAAATTCTTGTTACTCATTTGACTGTCTCTCGTTCTACACAATTTGTACATCAAAACATAGAAATTCCTCTCTGCGTTCTGAAAATCTACCTCTCATAGATCTGGGACTTGCAGCTTTCTGGCAAAGCAAAGAGAAGTCTTGAGTGTGTTTAAAGGGCAGTTTCATAGACTTTTGTATATACTGTAGGCCAGAGGTTCCCAAACTGTGGGGTGCGCCCCCTAGGGGTGCGGGGAAGCTGTTTGGATGAAAAAAACAAACAAAACATGAACACTGTATGCGCTGGGTTTTTACCTTAGAGTGGCCAACTCTCTGTTATTCCTCTGTCAATTTGATACTATAGGGCAGTGGTCCCCAAACTGTTTCCTTCTCTGGTGGGGGCCG
>NW_015115160.1:18648-27684 GCF_001443285.1 Poecilia latipinna | reverse complement strand
TGTTCATCTGGAGCCGGGCTGAGTATAACAGGGACTCTCTAAGAATCCACCCCCCTTCACTCACACACATCGTTCAACCAAACAGGTATTTGTAAGCCCAGGGGGGGCAGAAAAAGTTTGGAAACCACTGGTGTAGGTAGGCAATTGTAAGCATTTCACATAGTTATTTGGGCCTGCCCATAGCATTACATGGGGAAGTGCTCTTCCCCATGTAATGCTATGGGCAGGCCCCCATTGTTCTACACCCAATAGAATGTCTCTTTAATCTTTATTATTCTTCCATCACCGTGCAACCCCCACAAAAGTTGTATCAAAACGTGCGGCTCGATGCCGAGAAGGGAGCTATTACTTTTAGTGGGATTCTGAGATAAAATGACGACATAAATTGAGAAAAACGAGAAAAGTTTAGGCTGAGTGTCTCACAGAATCACTAAGATTTCTCTCTGAAACACACACACAGGACAGTGGAGGTCTGACTCCAAAACTCTTTTTAACTCCCCCTCACAGGCACAGATAGCGGCCTGTTGATCTCAAAGTTGGTCATGACATAGATACACATCCCGTAAAATGTTTTCAAAATTTTCCTGGGGATTATGGTTTTTTTGTCAGGGTCCTGGAGACCGACGCTAGGTGTCTCACAAGTATAGAAATCAGCATCCTGCCTGACAGAGAGAGCCAGCCCAGGTGCAGATCATTAATTACCATAGCAACGGGTCCTAGACAGAGGCAGCGAGTCTCTCAAGCAAGAACAGACTCAGGTCTCACAATGCATTGTGGGAAGAATACATATTTCCTGTGACTATTCATGTTTTGCTTACATAAAATTATTACTTCTCTGAATATTTAAGTGTAAATTAAAACCCTTAGTATGAAGGTTGAATTTTTTTTCAGAAAAAAATAATGATCAACTTAATGTTTTTTTTGGACCATGAGTAAGAACCACGTGTCCGAAGCTTATAGTCGTTGGTCTCGGACTGAATTTCACTGATTTGGGATTTAACCATTGCATTTTAGTGGTCAGTCAGGTCATCCACATCACCTTGAACATTCCTTCAGTCACAGGCCTCTGATGCTGGATCTATTTTTCAGGGCAAATATGAAGTGATGGGCATACTTCAGAAGGCCCTGTAATATTTCTGCAGGAATTTTTTTGTTATTATTGGGGCCTGCCCATAGCAATGCATAGGGAGAGCAGTGACTGAAGCCATGCATTGCATGGCAGGCACCCATTGTGCAATGTCTCTTTATTATTTATTATTCTTCAGTCACCGTTAATGCGGCTCGATGCCGAGAAGGGAGCTATTGTTTTTTTCCCTCAGGATGACATGACATGAACATTAGAAAAAACATTAGCATTTCCTGGGTGTCTCGTAAAGATAGAAATCCTTCTCCAGCTTTCTGTCTCACACACAGCAGTTGGCTGAGGATTCATCACTATAGCAACATAATACAGAGAAAGGCAGAGCAGCTGGTTTGGGCTACAAAGACTCTGTAGTTCTAAACATGGCGGAACACTTTAATACAGAGGGCAGAGCAGAAGGTCAGAACTACAACATGGCGGAACACTTTAATACAGAGGGCAGAGCAGAAGGTCAGAACTACAACATGGCGGAACACTCAGTTACTACAGAGGAGGCCTCAGCTGGCATTCAGAACTACTTGTGCTTTGAGCATTATATAACTGATTTAACCTAATCACTATTACACATGAAATTAGTGTGGCCATTTCAAATGAAGCTTACTGAAAGTTTCAAAATAAAAGCCTCATTAATACCATCCAGTAGGTGAACCGCTGCAGGCGGTGCAATTACATTAGGTTTAATAATCTTTCTCCCTCGAGTTAGTGCTCCACCTTATGCAGTGCAATAATATGAGCCTTTATTAGCATTTTATCTCAAGTTATGGCACTGGCTTGCGGAAGACAGTGCATTAGTATTAGCATTTCACCTAAAATAAGCTTTTAGCCAATGTTTTTACTTATTAGCCATGTTTAGAATACTGAATGGAGTAAGTGCCACATACTGAATGGTACAAGAACAGCTTAGTCCACATGCTTCTGACTCCACAGTTTATTGACTACATTGAAGCTTTCTTTAGCATTAAGGCTAATTTTTAGCATCAGAACGCTGGGTCCAAACCGACGGGTACACTTTGGCAGGCCCCTTAAAATTTCTGTAGGAATTTTCTAGTTGTTAGCCAACATGCTACTGTGACATGCTAACATGAACTGAGGAGAGAAGTAAAACATGCAGGAGGCCAGCCCTCCTGGACCCACTTTGGACACCACTGACCTACAAAAACCCATGAAGCAGCACGGCTCATCGTGTTTTTATTTTAAAGAAAAAAGTGCATATTGAGGTCAGCTCTACTCTGGAACCCATTTCAGCTTCTTGTGTTCATGATCTGGTTCTCTCACTCAGCTGAGGGTTGGGAGGTAGAAGGAGAAATAAATCCTGAGCTTCATCTCGTAAGCTGCCACAGACTCCTTCAGTTATGGAGATGAATTTTCTCCATGCTGATTTCTGAGGAGACCAACATGTGGACAGGATGATCCACATGTTCAGCTCAGAAACCTGATACCTTCAGGTTTCTGAGCTGAAATTATGAAGAGGCTGAGGTTGGATTAAAGACGGATGTTTGGACTCAGATATTAATCTTTGAATGACTTGAAATGTGTTTAGGACATTTCCCCACAGTCAGACCTTACTGGTTCCCAGCAGGAAAAGCCCGGCACCGGATCCTGTCCATCAGATGTGAGGGAGAACCCGGAGCGGGTTTCTCCTTCCACAGCCAACAGGAAGTTAACATGATTAACTCAGATGTGCTCATGATGACAGAAGGTGATCGGACGCTGTTTACAGACGGCGGAGTTCATTTCCTGTCTAATGCTTTATGATATCAGAGGAAAATGACATGAGTGGGTGTGTGTGGGACGACTGCTGAAGAAGCCAAACAGAAATCATTATCTGATCTGGGACAGAGATGGAAACAGCCTCCACTGTTTATTCCTCCCTGACAAACCTTTTCTGACTTTGTTCTTCATCATCAGTACTTGTATAGATGGACTGGTTTCCATAGAGACGGAGCCAGCTGCTGATGAACCGAGTCATTTTACTTCACTGATACAAAAATAAGGCAAATGAAGAGAAGGAGGAAGAAAGTAACTGTTATCAATCTGTTTCATCTCCAGATATTCAGAGGATTACAGCAGACATCTTCAGCCTAATTTAGGTTTTTGTCAGTATAGGTGCAGCCCTTTAAGCTGTGGGCCTCACTGGTTCCTGAATAGCTGAAGAAAAAGGCTGTTAAGGAGCTATTTGTCCGGTCTGACCATTATTGAAACAGACCAGGGTGGGGTGGACCCAATAGGTGGGCGTGGACTAAGCTTTATTCAGTGTTGCGCTGCACATGAGGGATAAACCCACTAGCGATAGCCTTAACCTTGTATGTAGAAATGGGGTCCAACCGACTCCACACACGTAAAACTTGTATCATTTTCCACAGTCCTCTACATTTGCCTCAGTCCTCACACACACAAGGGTTAAAGGGCGAAGCCTATGCTCATAGAATCTGGGGTTACAATACATAACCAACAACTTCTATGCTAATGTTTACCAGTCACAGGGAAAATTGGACATTGGAAATATGGAAAGATTTTTTGAAAATTTGAATCTGCTGAAACTACCATCGGATTCGGTTGAAGCACTGGAAGCCAGGGTAGCTGTACAGGAAATTGAATCTCTACCCTTCCCATCAACAAAGGTCCTGTCGGCTTCAGTGTCGAGTTCTTCAAAGTATTCAGTCTCAAATTATCGCCTCTACTTTTGCGAGTGACAAGACTGCCTCCCTCTTTATACAGAACCAATATTTCACTCATTCCTAAACCTGACTGAGATCCAGGGGTTGATTCGTCCTGTCACCCAAATACCATTGCTATCTCTAGAAACCAAAATCCTTGGGAAAATTTTAGCCAATAGCCTAAAAAAATACATAGATTTAATCATCCACCCAGATCAGACTGGCAGACTAGCATATGTTTTTTAATCTGTGCCGTCTTTTCAATATGTTATATTCAAATCATTCAGATGAGTGTATTGATGTTTGGCTAGATGCACAACATGCATTTATTTGATCAAGTAGAATGACCTAACATAATGTATGTTCTCAACAAATTTGGTTTTGGACCCCTGTTTACAAAATGGACAGAAATAATTTATCCGCATTACTAATCAGAACATCTCCTGCCGCTTTGCTTGTGAGAATTAGTTTTTGTCTGTGTGTTAATTGAGGTTTCTGTGTTCTGTTGAGTCTCATGTTGTCCCGATTGCTCCCAGCTGTGCCTCGTTCCCCTGATTACCCTCTGTGTATTTAAATCCACCCTGTCTCTTGTTTCCCTGTCGGGTCCTCGTCTATTCAGTCATTTGTTTATGTCACATGTCTACATTTGTTCCAGTTGCTACCAGTTTCTGAGCTCCTAGCCTTCTGCTCACTGCGTTTACCTCACCTCCTACATACCGCACATCAGGACATTGCTGTTCATCAGCCCCCTTTCCCTGTTTCTCTTCTCAGTCAATATTGAACCTCTGACTGCCAGCATTAGGCAAAACCCCCTAAAATCTCCCATCAAGCTGATCTGGTGTATTTGAGGTCCACACCATTTAAGGTAGCTTATGATTCCTTCACATATTTGTGATGGTAACAAAAGAAAAACAGAACATCTCCTACATCTGAACTGGCAGAGCAAAAGTCTTCACTTTATACTAATAGAATATTGATTTCTGGAGGACTGTCTCTCTATCCATGGCTGGCATGATCAACGCCATTAAAATGTGGTGTTACCACCATTTCTTCATTTACTTCAATCTGTCCCATGTTTTATAGGTGTATCCTACTTCAGATGATTAGATTCTTTTATTATTCCCTTTATTTGGGGCTATAAAAATGTCAGAATCTCAAAAAAAAAAAAACAGTTATGTAAACCAGGAATGGAGGGTGGGTTCTCTCTACCAGATTTCAAGCAATATTACTGGGCTTTCCATTGATCCAACCTGGCCTGGTGGAGGAAGGGCCCAGTCTCATCTGATGGGTCCTGCCCTACCTGGTCATCTTTAGAGCGTCTGCATTGTTGCAAGTCGTCCCTGACAGCCCTCCTTAACAGTCCTGTTAGTCAGTAAATCACTCTACTAATAATTTTGTCATTAGCAATACTATCAGAATCAAGAAGCAGATACAAACATTTCTAAAAGCTCCAGAGGTTTATTTTGATACTCCTATCTGTGAAAATCGCTCCTTTGCGCCAGGTCTCAGCGACGCCGTCTTTTGGATATGGAGAGTGAAGGGCATTGGTGTGATAGGTGACCTATATATTACTGGAACTTCTGCATCTTTTGCACTGTTATGTTCTGACTATAATCTTCCCCTGTCAAGCTTTTTCCGTTATCTGCAAGTTTGGGACTAGGATAGGAAAAATGTAGCGGATTTTGGAGCTTTAAAGAAACATGAAACCCTGGAGGACATAAATAAATTTGATCCTATCTGACCCGGTCAGGCACTGATGGACGCAGGGACTGAACAGAGAATACAAAACAGTTGTTTATTAAGAAATAAACTTGTTCTTAGTCAGACAGGCCAGGGTCAGAACCAGGGAATCCAGATCGGGATCAGGCAGTTCCTGATCTTGGGGTCAGACAGACAGGGGGTCAGAGCCAGGAGGTCTTAATCCAGTGGAGAGGGTCAGGACCGGGGACAGGAGAGGCAACTAGGCAGAAGGAAGAGACAGACAGGTTAGTTACTGGGCAGTTAGCTCAAATTTCTACAGCAGGCCTGAACGTGTTACCGCTGAGGGTTTCACAACAATCTGACGCTGTGCAGGGGGAAGCGCCGTCCTTATATAGCAGCAGCTGGGGATCAGGGTGATGACGATCAGGTGTGAGTGGTCACAGCTCAGCAGCAGCTGTGACACTATCAATCAAGGGGCAGTGTCATACTTTTATAAGGTCTTTAATAGCATACCTGTAGACACAACCAGGATAAAGAAAGCATGGGAGGATGAGTTAGAGCAGCAGCTATCTGAGGAAGTGTACAAGACCGTTCAGTCAATGCCAGACACAATCTTATCCAGTTCAAAACTTTACATAGACTCCATTATTCCAGGGAGAAGCTGAGCACTTTCTTTACAAGCGTGTCTCCAATTTGTAATTGTTGTCAGGCTGCTAACTTGACACACTCCTTCTGGTCATGTGTTCAGCTTCACTCACTTTGGAAGACAATCTTTCACTTTTTTGTGACAATTTTTGGAAAACAATGGGACCCAGGCCAGAACCAATTATTGCCATCTTGGGGCCCTCCAGTGCTGTCCAATCAGCCACTAAAAGTGAGAAAATGGCTGTTTTGTTTTGAGTGGTGATTGCTAAAAGGTTGATTCTGAGATTTTGGAAGAAGGACTCTGTGCTCACATTTGATCTGTGGTTGGGGGAACCAGCAAATACTCTACATGTGGACAGACTGAGATCACAATGAAGATGGTCAGTGTGGTTGAGAAGATATGGGACCCTGTACTGTTAATGACAGTAATGCAAATGAAAGTTAATGCCACTGCTTGGTTGTTTGTGTAACTGTCTTTTTTATGTTTACTCGTGGAAAGATTTGGATCAATTTGTTTAGTATTTATCACATGTTGTCTTGACTGTGTAACTGTTTTATGATGTTCTGATTTTGTGCGGGTTAGGGATGGATGGGTGGGAATTTGACCTGTTTTGTTAATATATGTCAAAATGTAAAAAAAAAAAAAACTGGACTTTATCTGCAGCCTGTGTCTTCATGGTGGTTCCTGATGAAGACCAAAAGCTGTTTTGATTCTGATGGTGCTGCAGCGGCTCTGAGATCCAGAGATGAATGGGACCGCTCCGTCTCTGCTGCAGCCTCCCAGTCTGGCCCCACTGGCTGTAATCTCATGAACAAAGTCACATCCTGACAGCTTACTGAGTAATGTGGCAGTCGGAAGTACTGAAGGAACGCTGGGGGAAGATCTCCAGATTGCCCCTGTGGTTTTCTCTGAAGCTGCACCTGGCCAGGTGTTTCTGTTTAACTCATCGTCTGAAAACTGAACAGTGCTTCACCTCGTCTCTTTATTAGGCAAAGCAACTGTCACCCAGTTTCCTTTACAATAATGAACTGAACCTGACTGGATTGTTGAGAATTGTATTGAAATGTTTAACTGACTGCATAGTTGGATCGGCTCCGAATCAACTTGACAGATTGTCTGGTAAACTTCTTTCAGATGACTTTTGTTGTGAATCTGTCATGTATAGAATAAATCAGTTGAGTAAATGTGAATATCACTGAGAGTCCTGAGCCACAGCAGCCCTGCTTGGCTGGACTCTTTGTTCTGTTGCTTTCCTTGAATTCATTTCCCTCGGTTAGTTCAGGTATCTGACTTTTGGATTTGTTGTTTGCTTTTTGTATGATCTTCTAGTTTATTGAGATTCTTATTTTATGTGTTGGATTTATTAATGTTTCTCTTAAGGCTTCTTCCTAGTGTCTGTCAGACTCTTTAGAGTTTGTTTCACCCTGTTGATGCTCTGAGGAGGAGGAGACATGACCTGATGTCAGAGAGAAGAGCAACGGAGCGTCCAAATCCACCAGATGAATCGGTGCCATGATTTGATTGTACAATAGATGTGCAGGATAATCATACAGTGCATCACAATCTTCATTTCATGTCTTGTAAAATCACACAAAAGGGACTTAAGAAAGCAGATATTAACACTGGTAGCATATGAAATAAGTTAACAAATGTAAAGTAAAATATTGTCATCAGCAAAGATTAACATTTGGATTTTGGAAACCCACCTCGACAATTCATTTCACAACAGAGAACTAAACCACGGTCATAAGGAATGCATAAGAATAGATGCACCGAATAACAACTCACCCGACTCAGAACCAACCAGCTGCCTGGCTGATGTTCTGAAACAAAAACCCAGAGTACGACGGAGCTGGGTGAGGGTCCGCAGACTGTCTGCCTTCTGCTCAGAGTTTAACCTGAAACCTCATTAGAATAACCTGGTTCTGATGGGAAACATCGATTAATCCATGATGCTGTTTCAAACATCTGGTCCAGTCTTTTCTTCCTCAGTCTAACATGTTGGAGCTCATCTGATCCTCTGCAGGACTTACAGTCACTTCCTGTCTCTGACTCTGAATTATTACAGTTTAAGTCAGTGGTTTCCAAACTTTTTCTGCCCCCCCCCCTGGGCTTACAAATACCTGTTTGGTTGAACGATGTGTGTGAGTGAAGGGGGGTGGATTCTTAGAGAGTCCCTGTTATACTCAGCCCGGCTCCAGATGAACAGGGGGGGAACCGACTTTTTGGGGGGCAAAATGAATCATAGCTGAAGATAGACAACACCAGTAGCCTACAGGCTACTAGTTAACAAGCTTAAGGTGCTGTATTGATAATAGCTAGCTAGTATTCTGTTAGCTAACATTACCTGCATCCAGCAGCTTCACTCAACTCAGTCGGTTAGTTTGGAGGGAAAACTGTGAAAAGTTCTTTGTGTTTTGCTGCCATGATTCTAACACACCTGTAGCCCCGCCCAGCAGCAGCAGGTCTCCTTCACAGGTGGAAACCCAGCGCGAGCGTCGTAGCGCTCATGTTGCGTTTAAAGGCGGCTCGGAAAAACAGGTTACGACATGTTAACAACGGATTAAACAGTTTTAACTGCTGATAAAAGTGACAGATATGGGAAGTGTGGAAGCCCCTACTGTATCTTATTGACAGAGGAATAACAGAGTTGGCCATTCTAAGGTAAAAACCCAGCGCATACAGCGTTCATGTTTTTTTTTGTTTTTTTTGTCATCCAGAAGACTTGTCGCGTACCCCCTAGGGGGCGCGCCCCACATTATGGGAACCTCAGCTGTGTGAAACTGACACCCCACTCACGTCAAAAAATCCAGCAAATAGTCTGAATGGTTAGTGCTCCGTTTGTGCAGGTTTGTGTCGTTAAAATTTTCGTTTGTGCAGTTTTGGTTTCT
>NW_015115160.1:13653-15328 GCF_001443285.1 Poecilia latipinna | reverse complement strand
CTCAGCTGTGTGAAACTGACATCCCACTCACGTCAAAAAATCCAGCAAATAGTCTGAATGGTTAGTGCTCCGTTTGTGCAGGTTTGTGCAGTTAAAACTGTCGTTTGTGCAACTTTCGTTTTCGAGATATCAAAAGTTATAATTTTGGCCGATGACGTCATCAGCCGCCCCCATTTTGCTCCAAACATGAAAATTTTTGCTTTACCGATGTTACGTCGCCTCCACTAACTGGTATGTAATGTGGACCACAATGTCACCTAAGGATTATGTTATACAAATGACTAGATCTGATTTTACTTTATTTGGTGCTTTCAGAGTTTAAGATTTAAGTATAACTATCCCCTAATTATACCCAATTAGGGGACAATTAATTTCAGCTGCTGCAGGCTGTACTTTCTGTTTTAGTTCTTGTTGGTTGTCTTCCAGCACATTCCAGTCTTGTTTTCGGTGTCGTTTTTTTGCAGTTGAGGTTGGTATATTTTTGTAGAAAAGGTATTATAAATCATGTATACAGTTATAGTAAGACAATATTTCTGGTAATTGTCTTTTTGTTTTTTTTTTTAAACTTAGATTTTTATTAATTTTAATTTTTCAGCAGAGGAAAGTACAACCATACTTCAGTGGTTCATAATACAAATGTTGACAATATGAAGTTTTCCATACAATAAACATCTTGGAATCGGGATGAGACGTAGAGGAGAAAAGATAAAGGANTCCCCTAATTATACCCAATTAGGGGACAATTAATTTCAGCTGCTGCAGGCTGTACTTTCTGTTTTAGTTCTTGTTGGTTGTCTTCCAGCACATTCCAGTCTTGTTTTCGGTGTCGTTTTTTTGCAGTTGAGGTTGGTATATTTTTGTAGAAAAGGTATTATAAATCATGTATACAGTTATAGTAAGACAATATTTCTGGTAATTGTCTTTTTGTTTTTTTTTTTAACAGATTTTTATTAATTTTAATTTTTCAGCAGAGGAAAGTACAACCATACTTCAATGGTACATAATACAAATGTTGACAATATGAAGTTTTCCATACAACAAACATCTTGGAATAACAACTTGCAGCCACAGCATCATGTTTATAGACTCATCATTGTACACCATCTAAATAAGAATGAACTCTGGAAGAGATAACCAATCGACATGGGCCAAAAGACAAATCCATTAGGTTTAACTAAACCAACAGGGCCGCTGCAGGTCCCCAGCACAGGCCATACTTAGATTTTTGAAGTCTTAGTGAGTGGTTATCTTTTCCATTGTATGCAATTCCCTTACTTTTTGGACCCATAAGTCGTAAGAAGGCGGCTCTAATTGCATCCACCTAATTGTATTGCATTTCAGGGCTGCTGTAAAAAGAACATTTAACAAATACATTTTGGCCCTCCCTTGTAAACCATCAGGAAGAATACCGAGTAAGGCAACAGTAACATCCCAGAAAACCCTGGAAAAAATATGGTTTATAGCTCTACACACCTCATCCCAAAAGGTTTTGAGTTTGGGGCAGGACCAAAAAACGTGCGTGGTTGGGAATCATTGAGCCACAATTTCTCCAACACGAGCTTGGTACCTTAGGATCCACTTTAGCAACTACATCAGGGGTCCTGAAATATCTGCTAATAATTTTCCATTTAAATTCCCTCCATGTATTTGGGTTAGTAACTCGGTGAGCCTCGGA
>NW_015115160.1:7174-8863 GCF_001443285.1 Poecilia latipinna | reverse complement strand
TAAGCTTAACAAGTAACTTGTAGGCTACCGATGTTGGTGTCTATTTTCAGCTACGTACATTCATTTTGCCCCCAAAAAAGCCCCCTAATCCTAACCCAAATCAGATAGGTGCGTTTCTTGCGCTACCTGACATTTGATTGTCTAAGTTGCAGTAAAATTTTCTTTCTTTTAATAGGACTATGCAAGCCCCTGACATTACAACTTATTACAGTTAGAGTACTCATAACTGTTTTAATTAAAAATAAATATATATGATAACATTGTGTTGGAGTCAGTGACGGCCATTTGACGGATGCACCCAAACATTTGAGTAACATGAATGCTGACCACCAAGACAATGTAAGAACCGAAAAATAGAAAAGAACAGATAAGAAGTAAGGCTTTGCTGTACACCATTTACAAAACTAAGATTCAGAAGCTCTGCTTTTTTAGTTGCAATAAGATCCTAGGGGAACAGAAGGATCAAAACGCAGAAAACGCAACTAAAAGTTTGCATTGCTAGCATAATGCAAGGAAGTGGGTTTAAATCCATAGCCACTATAAAAAGCAGCAACAAACACAACCAGAAAAGAACTGGATATATAAAAGAAAATAAAAAAATCAACAGAAAGAGAAGATAAAAGTATGGAAGCTCAGGCTCCTGCAGGAGAACAAAGTATATGTACAGTAACCACAATGTAGCAAAGAATCTGCTAATAATAATAATACAACCTAATCAAGGCAAATTATGTCTTCGTGATTTAACAAGGTTAGAAATGACAAAGTCTCATACTAACATACATACCAGTTTAGAGAGGTAACATTGCTTAACAAAATCACATTTAGGGCTTAAGCAACTAAAGGCACATTGTTTCAAAATCGAAAACTACTGGAACTAGTCGTGCCAATTTAGCATTTAAGGTTTTCCTTACTATTCAGACCCAGATATTGCAGCCGGGACGGTCTTCCGTATGTAGTCCATGGCCTTCATAGGATCCCGAAACTCCTTGCTGTCCTCTTTGTATGTGATTTTGAGTCTTGCTGGATAAAGTAACCCGAAGCGGACATCGCTCCGTCCCCGTAAAGCTTTCCGCGCCTTGGCCACACTGGGGATCCGGGAAGATGGCGGTTCTTGTACTCTGGTAGATCAGCTTTGTCTCTGGCCCTCCATCATGGTGCAGCTTGGCGATGATCACACGAGGCCTTTCTCCGTCTCCCGGTTTCGTCAGAGCAGCTGTTCGGTGTGAACGGTCGACTTTTACCTCCCGGTCCATCTGGAGCACCTCCAATAATTTTAGAAACCTCTTTAAGATCTGCGGAGTTCGGCTGTTCAACTATACGGATATTTCCACGCCTCATCCTCCCCTCCATGTCCTCACATTTGTCCCGCATCTTAACCAGTTCGCTCTGAAGTTCAATAACGGTGGATTGCAACGTTTACCTCATCAGACCATGTAGACAGCCCGCCTTTCACATCTTCCATGTCCGTTTCAATTGAGGTGATGTCAGCGCGGATAGCAGCGGCATTGCTAGCTATCGGCGAGAGACAGCAGGCGCAAATCGTGACACCGCACCTACTAATGGCACTTCCGGTGGCAGGTGTGACACCTGCCACCGGAAGTGCCACTGCTTTCGGGTCTAGCTGCCAGTGCTGCCACTGCGTTCGGCTGACTTCGGCTGACCTCGGCACCTTCCAGGATTTCCACGACC
>NW_015115160.1:0-1102 GCF_001443285.1 Poecilia latipinna | reverse complement strand
GCGGTCTTGGGTTGTGGGTCTTCGTCCTCTGGAGCATGCTCTCTGGTGTTAGCAGTTAGCTTCGCCGCAGTACCGTTGTACTTGAATTTACGGAGTTTATCCGCCATTTATCAAGAAATATCCACTGAAACAGATATTTGTATAGTCCAGAACCTTTGATAACCCAATTTAGGTTGCAGTTAGTAGCAATTGTGGAATTAGAACGAATATGTTAATAAACCTGCAGGAGCTCTGAAATATCCGTCTCCACTCCATTTTACTCATTCCAGTAGTTTTTGCAACTTTATTTCTAATATCTTCAATATGAGGCTTCCAGCTGAGTTTATTGTTTAATAATCCCTAAAAAATGTCTCATGAAGTCGATCACTTTCAACTTTACATGATATAGATCCGATTACCAGAGAAAACATAAACTTAGTTTTTTCTTCATTTAATGATAACTTATTGTAATCTAACCATGTTTTCTACTGTTTATATTTCATCCATATTTTTTCCAGAAAAAAATTAATTTGTATCGTCCAACATTATAAACTTCAAAATACTGGAATATTAAAAATATCGTTTAAATAAAGTATAAATAATTTACTGAGCCTTGAGGAAAACACTTTACTGTTTCAGTTTGACTTTATTCATCTGTACATAATGTAATCTATTACTCTATTAAATACTTACCCACTGATATGAAACCATACAGGCCACCTGATAGCTGTACCTGATCTATAAACTCTAGATCTATAAAGTCTGCATAATTAACTCTAGATCTATAAGCTCTAGACACACTGGATCTACAAGCTCTAGATCTGTAAACTAGATGTCTCATTGTTTATTTTATTAAGTTTTTCTGAATATTTTTCCAATATTTCGGTAAACTGCGGTTTCCATGAAGACGGCCTACAGCCTGGTCTCCAGTTTAAAGGAAAAACTTTTGCTGGTTTCATTTTGTCAGAAAAGTTCCAGTTAAAATGATCTGTTACAAATAAAGGTGAGGTTTAATAATATTATAAATAATCTTTTTCATGATATTAACATTGTTACAATCTCTTCATTTAACTACGTCTCAGGAACGCCGGTGGACATAAATACAGTAAAGTCATATTCTAAT
>NW_015115159.1:86985-94033 GCF_001443285.1 Poecilia latipinna | reverse complement strand
GAGCTGGCTCCCTGTGACTTCTCCTCCATCTTCTCCTCTAAATGCTCCGTGTGCCTCAGCGACTCGGCCAGACCAGAGACCGTCCTCCTGGTTTTATGGAACCTCACAGGCAGCGAGGAGCTGGAGGTCAAAGGTCCAGGTTTCCAAATCCTCTTCAACAGAACCGGTAAAAGCATTTTATGTCTGAACGTTTCTGCTGCTGGACGGGTCAGAACATGCTGACCTGAATCTGTTTCTGGTGTTTCTGCTCCAGACTGTCCTCGACCCGAACCCATCAGTGAGTATCAGTCCATTCACACAATTCACTAAAGCACTGAAACAGAGCAGCTAACATTCTGCTAACAGGGTCAGACCCGATCAGTCAAACACCAATTAAAACACAAACAGTGACAGTTTTTAGTTGCTGTTATGGAAGAGCTTCAGATGAAGGTCTGATGTTTTTAGATAAGAACTGGGGTTTGATTAAACTAGGAGCTAGGTCCACCCAGGCTGAATGGTTGCCATGGCGATCAAAGCAGCACTCCAGGTATAGGTAGAGAATAACATTATAACATGATAGAAAGCAGATAAAAGTTGATTTTACATGGCACTGCCCCTTTAAAGTGGAATCCTGTTGTTGGAGAATAAAACTCTGCCTCCTTTTACACCCAGAGACAAACGTTGGTTTTCACATTTCTGTGTCCTGCTTCCTCCTGCTCCTCCTCTTCATCACCATGTGGTTAATCTGTAAACTTCATGGATCTCAGGAGGTCAGTGTTTAAACAGCTGCATCAGTTTCAGTGAACTGTAAAATATGTGACTTCTACTGTTTGATAAAACAAAATCCTCTAATTGAGGTTAAATTGATTCAGTAAACGGCAGCAGCTCCCCATGTGAATTTTCTCCTAAAGCTCCTAAAACGGGTCAAGCTGTTTCAGTAATATCAGTCTGGAGCTGAAGACGTGATTTTATTTCAAGCATCTATTTATCATCAGACATTTAGGTTGAATATTTAGTCAGTAATTAGCTGATCGCCTCTGTTTTTGTTCACAGGATAACAGGCTAGCAGTTGCTACATGTCCATTAGCCTTTTGAAAGCTGCTGGTGCTTCTACATCAAAAAAGGGACTTTTTTTCTACTGGCGTCTGCTTTATTCATTTCTGCATTAATGTAACGTTTCTCCATGTATTCCCAGATTTCTTCTCAATTAGAAGCCGATATGTCACATTTTGTCCTCAGTGTTTTAGTTCTGCTTCGTCCTCGTCTCAGTTTTCAGTTTCTGGAAACATAAATGTGTCCAACATCTCAGGATCAGCCTGATGATATTTATAAGCCAATTAAAAACAGATAATTCTGTAGCAACTGATGATTAAATTCACCTGAAGCAGAGTGAGAAGCTGCTGTTCTGATTTTTAACTGTTCATTTGAATCAGCAGTTTGAATAATAATATTCCTATAAATAACTGAATATTTTCCATCCGGGTTGAAACCCGACATGATTATATTCCAGGTTCAGCTTAGGAACAATGTGTCGCCATCTAGTGGTGGAATCCAGACGGGGCAACGTTTGGTTGATTTAATCAAAAATGTTTGAAGCATCAGAGGAAATCTAACATGTTTGTTTGGATGTACATTTATTCACCCAGGTCACAGTATCTGTGCTTTTCCCTCACAATCTGCATTTAAATGTGTTTAATTGATCTGCTTTAATATTTTAAATCAGATCTAAAATGTATCTTCTGCCTCTGGAAGAAGAAAATTATAATTAACAGAAATAAAGGCTTGAAACCAATCAGCCTGCGTGTAACCGGGGTAACTGAAACAAATCTACTTTTTTAAATTCTACTTTATTGAATTGGTATGTTTATGGACGACTTTCTGAAATGCTAGAAATAAATCAAATCTAAATTGTTAGTAACTTTATTTAATTAGTATAAATTTAAAAGATATCTAAACATTTGGGTTTGTTTCTTCAGTCTGACAGATGCAGGAAAAATAAACTGGTTCAAAATAAGATTCAATAAATCACTAAATAATCCAACAATACATTTCAGGAGAATTTAATTAATCAATTTGTTTACAGCACATATAGTTGGAAAAAGTGACAACATAAATACTATATACATATTATAAGAATAAAAGGTGAAGGATGCCTTCCTCTGTCTCAGGACCAGTTTAGTAATAATATGAATTTTAATTCTATTTCTTTATTATTTGTTTTTAACTGCTTATGTCGGGTTCAAAGTATTTCAGTAACCAAAATGGATTTAGTTTTTTACTGTAATGATAAGGTGGAAATATTTAGAAACATCTCATAAAATTCACTAGTTATTCAGTGTGATTTGTGTTGATGCTCTTATTTTGAAATGTAACCAGTTTTTCTAAGTGCTTATTAAGTTTTCTGATACCGTCGGTAACAACAAGCAGCTCATGACAATAAATAAATCAGTGACAGTCTGATGCCAGAGAAGTAAACTGGTGATATTTAAAAAAGAACAAGTTGAATGACAGATTTATTTTCATGGCTCTTCAGAAACACCAACTTGGTTTCCAGACATCGCTACTTGAACAGAACCGAGTCTACCGGACCATCAGGTATGAAAACAGCTTTAGACTTAAATATTTTTCTCAGAAGGCTAAGATAACAATAGTTGTACTATACACATGTTGAACAGAAGGATTTAAATAGCAGAATGCTCCTTCTCACGCTTGTGTGTTCTCGCCTGTGTGAGTTTTCACATGAATACTCAAGTTCCCTTTCTGGGTAAAGCTTTTTCTGCAGATCGGACATGAAAAAGGCTTCTCCCCTGTGTGGGTTCTCATGTGACAAGCCAGGTGATTGCTGTTGCGGAAGGATTTACCACAAACATCACAAGGATACGGCTTCTCCCCTGTGTGTGTTTTCATGTGCTGCGCTATGCTGCTGCAGTCTGTGAAAGATTTGCCGCACAGCTTGCAGTCGTACGGCTTCTCCCCGGTGTGAGTCCTCAAGTGGTTGGTCAAATGGCTTTTGTTGACAAACGACTTGCCGCACACTTTGCACGGATATGGCTTCTCACCTGTGTGGCTTCTTATGTGATCGGTCAGGTTACCCTGTTTGGTGAAACTCTTTCCACAAGTCAGGCAGGAGAAAGGCTTCTCACATGTATGAGTCCTCATGTGGTTGGTCAGATGACTTTTATTGATGAAGGATTTACCACAAACTTCACAAGGATACGGCTTCTCGCCTGTGTGGCATCGTATGTGAACGGTCAAGTTCCACTCCTTGATAAAACTCTTTCCACAAGTGGGACAGGAGAAAGGCCTCTCACCTGTGTGGATTTTCATGTGGACAGTCAAGTAGTTTTGCTGTGAGAAGCGTTTTCCACACGCCACACAGAGGAACGGTTTCTCGCCTGTATGCGTTCTCATATGAGTAGCCAACTGGCAACCGAAGCTGAAGGATTTGCTGCACATCTCGCACGGGAACATCTTCTCGCCCGAGTGGGTTCTCATGTGAATGTGGAGGTTACTTTTCTGAGTGAAACCTTTTCCACAAGTCGGGCAGGAGAACGGCTTCTCGCCCGTGTGCGTTGCCATGTGAACGCTCAAGTTACCTTTCTGGGTAAAACCTTTTCCACAAGTGGGGCAGGAGAACGGCTTCTCGCCTGTGTGGGTTCTAATGTGGACGGCCAAGTTGTTTTGTTTGGTGAAAGCTTTTCCACAGGACAGACACTGGAAGGGTTTTTCACCAGAGTGACTTCTTGTGTGATCGGCCAAATGACTGCTACTTTCAAAGGATTTCTTGCACACTTTGCAAATATGCAGCGTCTCACTGTGGTCACTTTCTTGCCGATTGTCGTCATCAGTTGAGTTTGTAGAGAGGATTTGGTTCTGGTCTTCGTTGATTTCCTGCTTCAGTAGATGCTGGTCTTCATCAGGATTACTGGAAAGATCCTCCTGTTCCTCTTTAACCTCTTCAGATCCCAGTTCCTCCTTCGCCTGGATCATCTGAAGTTCTGGTTCTCTGTGGAGGAGAACCTCAGTAGGAGGAACCATTAAGGCTTCTGCCTCCTGCTTCACCACCTTGTTAGAGATGCTCAGTTCAACCTGTTCTTCCTTGACTGGCTGATGTTCCTCATCTGGTTCGGTGTTCTCCAGAGGAGGATTCACCGTGAAGGAGTCAGCCTCCTGCTTCACAACAACCTGGTCTGCATCATCAAACAGTTCTACCTGTTGGTCTTCTTCCTCTTTTATCTCCGTCATCAGCTTTGGTTCTGGTCGTTCTCGTTCTTTCCTCTCTGGGTCGTTTGGTTTCTTCTTGTCAGGGTTGAAGTTTCCTTCCTTGTTAATGAGAAACTGATCATCAACAACCTCCCAGGTAAACACCGACATGATGAAGACGACGCCCTGACAGAAAGAAAAGAAAAAATACATTTTTACCATTAGATTAACAACATATAAACAGGATCTTGTCAAAGTAATCTGTAGGGGCAAAGGTCACTGGGGAGAGGATCCAAAGGCCTTGATTTAAAGGAACTCAGTTGTTTCAGCAGTTTTCTTTACATTTGTTTGTCTGGTTCTGGATAGTTGACCCAACAGCAGCAGATCTTTAATGTATTGTGGTGCTGAGCTGTTCAGCGATTTATAGACTAACAACAGTATTTTAAAGTCTATTCTCTGAGCTACAGGCAGCTCAGAGAATAAAGCTCCCTGTAGGAGTGGAAGGAGTTTAGAATTGTCTTTATGTGGCTCTGAAGGTTCAGGTCAGAGTTCATCACTACACCCAAATTTCTAACCTGACTGCTAGTTTCTAGCTGTGATAACTGAAACTGTGTGCTGACTGTTAAAGTCCAAATATAACTTTTTTTCTGTTCAATTGGAGAAAATTCTGGCACATAGATGCATTGATTTGTTCTAATCATCTGTTCAGTGGTTGGATGGGTTCTGAGTCACTGTAATGACTCCGAACCCATCAGAGTCATTAAGATACCATCAGGCATGCAGATGATCCCATTACTAGATTAGCTACCATAACTAATATAGTTAGAAAGTTATGGTATCATCTGCATATCAGATGATACCATAACTATCATCTGCATAGTTATGGTAGCTAATCTCTTTACTTGTTATAACCTGAGCTATTGGGAGCATGTAGATATTAAAGAGAAGGAGTCCGCTAATTACCTACTGATACAAAAACTCCATTTTCCTTAGGCAAGACGCAAACCAGTAAGGTAATGTTCCAGAGAGTCAAACCCAACTCTCCAGTTGGAATAATACATTATGGTCAAATATTTGAATTGTTCACCGAGAATCACAGTGAACAATTACAGTGAACTCATTTACAGTGAATCAACACTGTCGTTCTTTCACAATCTGTATTTATGTGTATGCATAACCACCTCAACTGACTCATTTTGATGTGGAAGATGTGTTGAACTCCAGCCTTATCTCATTTAAACGCTTTAACAGCTAAACCATCTGTTCACTTACTCATTTTAAAGCTTAGGTGACCGATGTTTCCTCTCCCAATATGGCGGACGCGCTGACGTGTTGCCGCATCTAAGGCATACAGTTAGCTTATAATTGCTGACACAATTCGTTAAAAATGGTTCTCTTACCCGGTTGTCTTGTACTCTTTGGTGACAGAAAATGCAACCCAGTTCCCAATGAACGTTCAGTGTTGTCGGTGTGAACTCATCTTTATCCTTTTCTCTAAAGGGGAAGCGGTTGCTTCTTGTGTCCTGGGGTTAGCTTCTCACTTAGCTCCGATGCTAACCATTCTCCCTGCGGCTGTTGTTGCTCTTTAAACGGAGAGAAACCGCTGTTAACAGTCGACTGAAACGGTTGTGATTGCTTTTAATGAGATAAAATATCAAGACAAACTCAATAAAGAGCAAAAAAAGCACAAACTTTTTAATCGATCTCCCCCACCTCTTCTCTTCTTCTTCGCTTCCAGCCTGCAGATGGACGCAACACCGCCACCTGTTGGACTCTAGTGTGTAGTACAACTGATGGGGGAATAAACAAGACATCCGAAAAGGTTTGTAAATTCTGTCTTTTAAAAATCAGTGTTGTTGGTATCTTGTAAGAATGAAGTCTTATTTACAAAATTTATATATATTAGTCATGCTGTGCTGCTAAAATATTTGTAGCACAGTTGATTGACACCAAATTGGCTTGACTTCGTAAATGTGAGGTTGGTTGACCTTTGATTACCTGTTAAAACATTTAATATCTTTAAAATGAGAGCAGCACAAGCACATATTTTGCTACACAAACATAGCACAGTTGATTAACACCATATTTCATTGGATTTTGTAAATGTGATGGGGTGGTTGACCTTTGACCTATGGCAAATGTTTTAACATAAAGACACAAGAAGACCGAACAAGCTCAAAAACCTTAAAAATAATAAAGTCTGAGTTTGTGTTATCGTTTATTCTTTTCCTCTGTGGCTGTTAGATTAGTCGTGTGTTTTATCTGAAATCTTGTAAATCATTTTCATGTTTTATGCAGAAGCATATAAAGCATGTATAAAAGTATTCACCCCTTTGGATGTTTTACCCTTTTTATTGTTTTAACAAATCAACCTTAAGCAACAAAATTGAGCCTTTTTAACAGAAATTTAAAAAAGAAAAGCCTTTGATGTCAAAGTGAAGACAGATTTCTACAAAAGAATGACAAATACAAACATGCAGCATAAAATAAGTGGTTGAATAAATATTCACCCCATTTGACTCAATTTTTAGATGCACATTTGTTTGGAATCAGAAAGTTTGTGTGGAAAAGTTTAGACATCTGGACGCTGCATTTTCCCCCATTTTTCCTAACAAAACGGCTGAAGCTTCTCAATAAGATTTTCTCTGCTTGGTCGTTCTTTAATATTCATCCAGTAGCCAGGAATACTGATGAACCGGTGAATGGACCTTCCAGACAGACGAGTTATTTTACAGACTCACTGGACTCAAGTGATCCAAGATCCAGAAACTAGAAACACCAAAGGGAATGAATATTTATGCAATCAATTATTTTTTATTAACCATTATTGAATTGTAATTATTTTTGCAGAAATCAATATTCACTT
>NW_015115159.1:69354-84039 GCF_001443285.1 Poecilia latipinna | reverse complement strand
CTTTTCTCTGCTTGGTCGTTCTTTAATATTCACGCAGTAGCCAGGAATACTGATGAACCGGTGAATGGACCTTCCAGACAGATGAGTTATTTTACAGACTCACTGGACTCAAGTTATGCAATCAATTATTTTTTATTAACTATTATTGAATTGTAATTATTTTTGCAGAAATCAATATTCACTTTGACATTAAACAGTTTTATCAAAAAAAGTTAAATTCTTTTACATACACATTTATTATGCAGAAAAACAATCATGAAACAGCAAAAATAATTCAGATTAAGGGTTCCAGCAAATTTACAGAATAAAAGATGCTTCTTGAACAACTAGAAACTATTTGCAATCAGGTTTGATATAAAAGACAAAAATAATCGGGGCTAATAAAAGATAAACATTTTAAATAGCGTTCTATATTATAATTAGCTTACAGTTAAGACAGCTCCTGGTTTTCTACCACAAAAGTATACTGATTTCCCCTTGCATAAGCAAGGGCAATTCAATTAGCATGAAATGCATTTTACAGGTAAAATCATTAAAATACAAAGTGATGAAAACAATAATACATAAGTAGTAATAATAACTCAGGGTCACATTCCCTCTGCTTGTCAAAAGATATTCTACAAACTTCTTTTTAAGGCTTATTTACATACATATCCAGTCAGATTATAACTGGAAGTGAATAATTTACCAATCAGGTAAATTAGTGCTTGTATGAGTCCGGTTGTTAAACTGGACAGTTTGGAGACTTTCTTTCCACAGAGAAGACGTCCTCACCTGTGTGGTTCCTCAGGTGATTGTCCAGCTGAATGTTG
Organism: Poecilia latipinna; assembly: GCF_001443285.1. NCBI lineage: Eukaryota > Metazoa > Chordata > Actinopteri > Cyprinodontiformes > Poeciliidae > Poecilia > Poecilia latipinna. The sequence goes on along the minus strand of NW_015115159.1, from coordinate 83,227 downwards.
TCACTAAAAGACGATTCACAAAGATTACAAGAAAACCTCTTCTTGAGCTTCTTGTCTGTGTGATTTTTGACGTGTTTAACCATAGACATCTTGTTGGTAAATAATTTACCACATTCTTCACATGAAAATGGTTTCTCGCCTGTGTGACTCCTCCGGTGACGGTCCAAGTTACCTCTGGATATGAAAGATTTATCACAAAGGTCACAAGGATAGGGTTTCTCACCAGTGTGAGTCCTCATGTGACACGCTAAATTAAATTTTGTATGAAAGAATTTAGGACACATTTCACATGGAAACGGTTTCTCGCCTGTGTGACTTCTCATGTGTTTAACCACAGCCAACTTGTCAATAAAAAAATCCCCACAAACTTCACACGAAAATGGCTTCTCGCCTGTGTGAGTCCTCCTGTGGCGGTCAAAGTTAATCTTGGCTGCAAAGGTTTTATCACAAAGGTCACACGGATACGGCTTTTCAGGGAGGTGAACTCTAGAGTGTTCTTTTAAAGCGCCTTTACTTGTGTAGCTTTTCCCACAAGTGGGACATGAAAACGGCCTCTTGTTTGAGTGGAGTTTGACGTGACGAACCAGACCTCGTTTGTTTTTGAAAGACTTGTCACACAAGCCACATGAGAACAGCTTCTCGCCTGTGTCGACTATGCTGTGTGTTATGCTGTGTTTTTTCAGGCTGCTTTTGCTTACGTAGCTTTTTCCGCAGATTGGACACGAGAATGGTTTCTCGCCTGTGTGGAGTCTCATGTGACAAACCAGATTTTGACTCTTGGTGAAAGATTTATCACACAATCCACATGGGAATGAATTCTCTCCCAAATGGTCTTTGATGTGTGCATTTAAGCTACTTCTGTTGATGTAGCTTTTCCCACAAGTCTGACATGAGAATGGTCTTTCACCAGTGTGATTTCTCATGTGACGAACCAAATGACTGCTAAAGCTGAACGACTTACTGCAGACTTGACAGGTATGCGGTTTCTCACCAGTGTGGATTCTCATGTGAATTTTTAGGAGAGTTTTCCTGATTAAATGTTTTCCACATATTTTACAGGAACGCATGCTTTTCTTTAGCTTTTTAACTTTAGCATGTTCAACACTGTCATTCTGATTCTTTGTTAGTTCTTCATCTACATCTAACACCAGGTCTTTATCATTGCATCCATCCTGTGGTTGGTTTTCAGCTTCTGGGGAGTTGGAAGGGTGGATCTGGTCCTGGTTTGGATCTGGTTCACTACGGTATTTTTCCTCATGAACAGGAGTTTCTCTGAAGGAATCCTGCTTTGCTACAAGTTGATCTTCATCCTGATCACTGTAGAGTTCCTCCTCTTCTTGTTTAATTTGTACAGTTTTTAGATCCTCCAGTTCTTCTTTAATCTGTTCAGGTTCTGGTTCTTCCTTCATCCCCGTGACCTGCTGCAGTTCAGGTTTACGCTGGAATATTTCATCAGAACCAGCAGACACCCTAAAAGTGTCGGCATCCGGCTTCACTACAGACTTCTCGTCATGAAAGATGTCGAGCTCAACTTGTTCTTCTTTGATCGGTTGACATTCTGGTGCCTCCTTCATCTGGTTTAGGTCTGGTTCTCTGTGTTCCTCTTTCATCTCTAGATTGGTTGGTAAGTTGCGGTCATGAACTGAGTTGCTTTCTCGTTGAATGAGTAACCGATCACCAGCAACCACCCAAACATTAACAGACATGATGCTGTTTGGGACCTGGAGGAACAACAAATGAAACACTTTAGTATTAAAGGTTTTGACAAAATGTGTTTGTATGAATTGCTTTGGGTAATTAAAAACAAAAATGCATAAAAACACCTAAAATGTTTAAGTATTAAGAGGTTCCAGTTCAGGTTTATGCAACATAGTCATGTTCCTCCTGTTTTCTACTGTCTAATGTTTTCTTCTTCACTTTGACTTCAATAGAACATTATAGAAAATCCAGCAAGAAGGAGAAACACATTTGGTCATATTTTACTAATTCTAGTGCAAATTAGTGAATTGTGAGAAATTTTTGGATTTTGCTTTTAAATCATCTGTATGGAAAAAATGCAATGAAAAGGTCAAACACTTTCGTTTCTCCATGAAATCTTCCCACAAGCATGTTAAAATTCAAGCCTTTAGCAGAAGCACATTTTATCATCTGAATATTTTCACAATTTTTGGAAGCATTTTTTTAATTTATTAAGATGTGGGTTTTTAGATTGTTTTCTGTTTTTGTGCAACAGAAAACAATCTGTCACTCTTTCACAATAAGAGCCTGATGGCAGTTCTGCTGCCAGAAGTGCTATGCTAACACTGATGTTAGCTTGCCAACTTAGCGCTCCATCATGCAGTTAAAATTTGACTCCCTGACATCAACATCCCTCAGGCCTGCCACATATGGATGACAAATGGGTTGAAACATGACTGACAAGGTAACTTAAAAATATTAGTAATGTTACCATGTGACTTATTTATAAAAGAACCTGCCTGTAATGCATATTGCTCATTAAAATCAATAATGTCGCCAAGTTTAATGTCGTAGCATAACTTCATTCCTTCATGAGAGACTGGCAAGTTTCACTTATGATTCCTGGGTGAGTAGAATGGTGCCCTTATTCAACTAAAGAAACTCTCAATTTATTAAAAAGTTAATTAATAATAAATTATTAATCATAACATTAGTAATTTCATAAGCCAAATATTAATGCTAATTTTGATTAGTTTTGAATTTTGACTGCTTAGGAGAGTCACATTTCTATGTATTTTTCTGGGGATGCATTTCGTTTTGTATCCTAGTCTTTTATACTGTGGATAAAACTGTTTGGCATCAATGTGAATATGTTGCTATGAAACAATATTTTAATGCAATTTACCAGAAAATACTAATTGCTAAATTCAAATTAAATTCAAATTCAAAAATACTTTATTGATCCAAAAGGGAAATTAAATGTTGTTGTAGTTCATAAACTGGAATAATATGAGATGAGGGAGTGGAAATGAAATGGTTAAGAAGTTATTCCTGGAGGAGGCAACAGTTAAAGTTAGAAAATAATTTACTGTGTCCACCAGGGGTCAGTATTGGGAGCAAACCGCATTATTAGCTCCATATCTTATACACTGCAATAATTTATCTTGTTTATCTTACTGGACTGAGGTCTGGGGCATTATAGGGCATTTCTCTTAGAGCAACACAGATAATTGATCAAGATGAATATTAGAATCACATAAACCTATTTTCCTTATATTCTAGACAGTTAAATAGCATGACTACCACTTAATGTTATTTAAATGATGAAAATACAAAATTCACAAACTAAAAACAACATATTCCCAGCAAACATTTAAAAGATACAAATGTTTGTCTCTTATAAGGTGGGGTCAATTTATGGGGTAAAGATAAAGATTACTAAATGTAGAAAGTTAAAATAACTAGCAAGATATCTGTTTTTGGAGTAAAACTTTAGAATGGAATAAATGAGATCTCCAGCAATGAAATCAGATTTAAAAATGTGTTAGGGTTTACAAATTGGAAGTCAGCTGTGTTACTGGATAGTTATTTTATTTATACATGTTTCTTATGTGTTTGATGTTTTTATGATGAAAAGGACTGTGAACTGGTTTGTTGGTACATAATATGCTATACAAATAAACGTAATTAATTAAGTTTTCGTTTAATTATTTCACAAAAATTAAAAATTGTAAAAATCTAACTAGTATGACACGTAGCTTTGTTCAATATGAGCCATAAATTGCTTTGAATGGGGCTTAAAACCGCAGCACTTCCGCTCCCTGTACTGATTAACTTGTCGCCGTTTCCTCTCCCAATATGGCGGACACGCTGACGTGTTTTAGCACCTAGCAGTCAACGCAGAAGCTAGCAATCATTTGTTGCCTTAGTTGGTCAAAAGACGGTTCTCTTACCGGATAGTGTTGATTTTATTCCCTAGAAGAAGAGCTGGCAGCCGCACAGCATCCAATAAGAGTCCAATAACATCCGTGTGAAGTTTTTTTTTCGCGATTCTCTTGAACTAGAAACTGGTTACTTCTCCTGACAGTTAGCTTATCAGGAAGACCGGAGGCTAACTGGTCTCACTCAGGGTGTTTGACCTGCTAAAACAGACAAACATCGGCATTAAAGTGAGACTGCAAATACTATCGGAGCTCACAATGAGACAACATGTGAAGATTAGACACGTTTAACCGAAGAGCAGAACGAAACCAACGTTAAAATTCCTTCTTCTGCTTTTGGTTGTGGCGGTTGCCTATGCCTACCGAGCTCTTCTTCTTTTTAACGGTTGGTGAGCAACGTTTTGGTGAGCATCATCTCCACCTACTGGAATTGGGTGTGAATATAAACATATTCCACAGATTTATAAACTAAACAATAAAATAAATACAATTAAAAACTCACAAAATCTATATTCTCTATGTGATTCAGAAATAGAGAGTTTATCCAAAATGTCTTGTATGTCCAGATGTAACTTGTAATCCTGAAGCTGCGTACCATTTCCCTTCTCTTATTTTACTGTCTCTTGGGGAAAAAAAATCACATTTCCTGTCTGTTTTTTCCCCAGTTTTAAACAAAGCTCGGTTACAATCATTTGCCTGTTTTTCCTCATTATACCAAATTCCTTTTGACTGCTCTAAAACATATTTTTACTTAAGAAAAAGTAAAAAGTATTTGGTAAAATGTACACTCAAGTTCAAACTCAAAACTCACTCAAAGCTGCAGGTCTGTCTGGTAGATTTGTGGTTCAAGTTTGTTCTTCATTCAGCAGGTAGAAAATCCAGACATTTTATTCAAGAGTAGAAATATTTCACAATAAAATCACTCAAGTAAAAAGTACAATACTTTTAAATGTACATTTTCTCAAAGAAGTTACTCAACTAAATGTAATTGAGTAAATGTAACTAGTTACTACCCAACTGGTGTTGACTGTCGGTTGATGATGATATAAAGCTGCTACTCTATCATATATGGACTTAAACTTGTTGCCGTTTTGCAACACTGCATTATTCCTAATTTTTTTCAGCTTTGTCTCTACGTTTTCATGTCTTGTGTAATATTAATCAGATTTGAGTAAATCTGAACATGAACCCTGCAGGGTCCTAGATAATAAAACCATGAGCTTGGCACCATGCATATCCGCTTACTGAAAAAACAAAACCACAGATTCTCTTCATTAGATGAACCTACCCACTCCTGTCTTCATATTCTAGACCTTGTGTTAATATATGGTATTAAGTGGGAGAAAATAACAGTATTTATTTAAAACCATGTCCTATCTGACCATTTTTAATAAATTGAGTTTAATTTACTAAAAGAATCCAAACCTGAGAGAAAACATCGTTAGATCAGCAGTGTTGTACCAAGTTCTAAAAAATAGTTTCCATTATTTTTCTCTTGATCTAAAAAACAGAGCAGGTGGCAAAATTAATATCTGCACTTTCCTGAATTTATGTTACTGTTCCAGTAACGTCCCTAAAGCACGAAGAACACACTCGAACCAAAAATACCTTTCACAAGCTTTGTTTCTGTTATTTTCCTCCAGGTGTTTATCAGATAAAGAATCCTCTTCTGAACAGCTATAAATGCAATAAATACTTATAAAATATCCTTTCTGTATGTTTTCTTCTTCTTGGCTTTGTTTGGTTCTCCACATGAAACAAATTGGAAATTATTTTAATTTCATGATCCAAAAGCATTCGACACTTTGAACCCAAACTGTAAAAAACAACAAAAAGAAAATTACACAAGACACTCAGTAATTTTTTTCCTCCTTTAATTGAATTACTACAAAGCAGAACACATAAAAAAACTTCAAGTATGTGGAGGTATTTCTTTCAATGTTTAGAAACTTTAGCCAGGAAGTGAGAAACTCATTGAGATTAAAAATCTCATTTCCAAGAGTCCTCTGGGCCAATCAGCAGCAAAACAAGATAATTAAAACTTTCTCACAATAGTATGAGAAACAGCCTGAAGCACTGGAAAAATATTGAATAGGAAATAAAGATTTTGATTAGCTTTCCTTTAATTTAAAAGGATTTAAGAACCTAAACTTTTTAACATCTTTAAGGCAACGTCACAACAGCTGAAATGAGTCTCTCTGCCTTTAAAGGCAAATAAATCTACAAACATTAGTAAAGCAGTGAAAGGAACATTAATGCTGTGAAACAAACTGGCAGCATGAACAATGCAAACCAGAGTGGTCTCAAAATTGAGCCTTCAGGGTCTCCACGAATTTATAGACTTTGAGCACCAAAGTCCAGCTCATCTTCAGTGCTTTGAGCTGAATGGGCCAAAATTCATGGGCATGATCAACAGATGGATGGATTTGGATATTTTAATACCATGAAAATCAAGAAGTAAAACAAAAAAACTGAATTGCCCTGTTTGCTTTGGTATAAAACGGTTTACAGGTAAAACAACAGAAGTAGGTCAAGTATAGTAGTTATGGGTCACATTCCTTCTGTGGATCAAACAAATGATGTTTTTAAAACTTGAACAACTTTCTAAGGTTTATTTTCACATACATGTGCAGTCAGTTTATATCTGGCAGTGAATAGTTTACCGCACATTTGACAGGAGTACGACTTTTCTCCTGTATGAATCCGGATGTGCATAGTCAGACTGTACGGTTTGGAGAACTTCTCTCCACAGGTGACGCATGAGAAGACTTGCTCACCTGTGTGGCTCCTCAGGTGATCGTCCAGCTGAACGCTGGCGGTAAAAGACGCATCACAAACATTGCAGGCAAACTGCTTCTTGTCTGTGTGACTCCTCAGGTGTTTGGCCATACTGCTCCTGTCACTGAAAGATTCGCCACACTTTTTACATGTAAACTGCTTGTCGCCTTTGTGGGTCCTCATGTGTTGTGCCACGTTAGCTCTGCTTATGAAAAATTTACCGCACAGGTCGCACGCATAGGGTTTCTCGCCGGTGTGCGTCCTTCTGTGGCAGTCTAAATGAAATTTGGTATGAAAAGATTTAGGACACAGATCACACTGAAACGGTTTCTCGCCTGTGTGACTTCTCATGTGTTTAACCACAGCCAACTTGTCAATAAAAAAATTACCACAAACTTCACACGAAAACGGCTTCTCGCCTGTGTGCGTCCTCCTGTGGCGGTCGAAGTTGATCTTGACCGTGAAAGCTTTGTGACACAGGTCACACGGATACGGCTTTTCAGGCAGGTGAACCTTGAAATGCGCTCTTAAGCCATCTCTACTGGCGTAGCTTTTTCCACAGGTGGAACATGAGAACGGCCTCTTGCCTGTGTGGAGTTTGCTGTGACGATCCAGACCTCGTTTGTTTCTGAAGGTCTTATTGCACGATCCGCACGAGAACAGCTTCTCGTCTGTATGAACAGTGATGTGGGTTTTGCTGTGTTTTGTTAAGCTTTTTCTGCTTACGTAGCTTTTTCCACAGGCTGAACACGGAAATGGTTTCTCCCCTGTGTGGAGTCTGATGTGATAAACCAGATTTTGCCTCTTGGTGAAAGATTTATCACACAATCCACATGGGAATGGCTTCACTCCAAGGTGAGTTTTGATGTGTGCGCTTAAGCTACATCTGTTGATGTAGCTTTTACCACAGGTCTTGCATGAGAACGGTCTCTCACCTGTATGGGTTCTCATGTGCCGAACCAAACCACTGCTATAGCTGAACGGCTTACTGCACACTTTGCAGGTATGTTGATTCTCATTAGTGTGGTTTCTCATGTGAATTTTCAAGGCAGTTTTCCTGATGAAACGTTTTCCACATATTTTACAAGAACACATATTTTTCTGGAGCTTTTTCAGTTTTGAACGGTCAACAATGTTGCTCTGATTGATTGTCAGCTCTTCATCTCCATCTAGTGCATTATTGCATCTGTGCTGGTGTTGGTTTTCAGCTCTATATGAGTTTGAAGGGTGGATCTGGTCTTGGTTTGGGTCTGATTCACTGTGGTATTTTTCCTCATGTATAGGAGTTTCTCTGGAGGAATCCTGCTTCACTAAAAGTTGACCTTCACTCTGATGACTGTAGAGTTCCTCCTCCTCTTGTTTAATCTGAACAGGTTCTTGTTCCTCTTTAATGTGTGGAGGTTCTGGTTCCTCCTTTGTCTCCATCATCTGTTCATTTTTATTTTGGAATATTTCATCCCAACCAGCAGCCACCATGAAGGTGTCAGCTTCCTGCTTCACTACAGATTTCTCTTCATGAGAGATGTTGAGCTCAACTTGTTCTTCTTTGATCGGTTGATATTCTGGTTCCTCCTTAATCTCTGTAATCTGCAGTGGATCTGGTGCCTCTTTCATCTCTAGATCATTTGGTAAGTTGTGATCGGGAATGGAGTTGCTTTCTGGTTGAATGAGGAACTGATCACCAGCAACCACCCAGATGTTAACAGACATGATGCTGTTTGGGACCTGAAAGTAGAACAAAACAAATCAAATGTAATCATTTTGACAAAATGTATTTTTATGCATCGTTTACCTTATAAAAAAAACAAACAAAAAAACAAAACAAAAAAAAAAATCAAAACAGATTTCAAGTGTTAGTAGGTTTCAGTGCATAATAATATGCCACCCTTCAGACCTGGGGGGGGCATGCTGGGCGTCCATTTCATCAAACGATCTGGTTGGGATGTATTTTCTTTCATCCACTGAACTGAAAACATCACTACTAAAACTCACCTCTCTACGTCCTGAAGCTGGACAGTCGTCTTTGGTGCTCGGCCTCTGACAGACAGACATGCACGAACGGTTCCTTCCTATTTTGTTAATTGAAGAAAGCATTTTGAAACATTCAAAGTGTAACCTGGTGAACTTTTAAAGAGTAATTTTAAAAGTTCAATATATATAATTTATAGATGTGTTATTCTTATTGCTAGTATTAATAGATATATATTTATATATTTGTTGTTGCTTTTTTTGTTTTGTTCTTGGTTTGTATACTTGTGTTCTGTTTTTCTTTTTACTTTATTTTATTGATCTACATACTCAATGTCGTTCATATTACCATTTCTGCTCACACTCTCACACACACACACACACACACACACACACACACACACAGTTAATGATACTCATTCTCTGCAACACCATACCTCTATTTTCTTTTTTGTTAGCTCCGTGATTTTCTTTTCTTTTCATTATGTAATGCATCACACCATATGTTTTTGTTATTAATTTGATATTAAATTTTAAAAAAAGAGGAATTTTATGTGCATAAAAAATGTTTTTGAAGAGATATTTAATCTGCTGCAAAAATTCTATAAAACAATTAAGATTGCTAGAAGTAGTTTCTGGAGTAAAACTTAAATGGGACAATTAAATCAGTATAAAAAATATGTTTACAAATCGGAGGAGTCTATTATTTTTGTTAATAGATATTCCTTTGTGTTTACAGCAATGAAAACATATCCACTCTTTTAGACCGCCTCCACATAATCCTACATTGGAGTCATGAAACGCTGAAGAGCTAGTAGACTTCCTAACTTGTATGATACATTATTAGAGATTTTTTGGTATCATTTTGTTATTACTTTAGTTCATATTCAGTCTAATGTTAATTAATAGTTAATCAACATTCAGTCTATAGATCATTGTGATTTTCAGTTTAAAGTGTTCTCTTCCTTATGTGTGTATAAACTGACCTGGAGGCCCCATCTGCCTGTTCGTCTTCATGTGAAACAGTTATCTGTGTTTCCCAGACCTTGAATTATGTTTCCACAGGTGCCTCCTTATCAACCAAATACTCCCTACCTTAGAAACTGCCTGTGTGCAGTAGTATTTTGTCTCTGCCGTCTTCCTTACCTATCCTCCCTCTTTTTGCTTGATAATAAAAGACAAGCTGTAACCAAAGGTATTCAGACGCTCAGTGAACGGCTTGGAGGAGCAGTTTACTGAGACTTCTCCTTTTCCAAAAGCTTGGTCAGAAAACTCATATACGATGTCTGTGGTTCTTTTATGTAGGTTTGAGGAAAATACCTATTATACATAATTTTGTTTAATGAGCCGTAAATCGCTGTGTGATTTGGATTAAAATCACAACACCTCCGCTCTGTTTGACGGTTAACTCCCCTTTGTTTCCCCTCCTAATATGGCGGACACACACGTTTCAGAAGCTAGGAGTCAAAGCTGCAGCTAGCAAGTATTTGTCTAATTTTGTGAAAAGACGGTTCTCTTACCAGCTAGGCCTGTTTTATTCTTTAGAAGAAGAGCCAGTAGTCACACAGCGTCCAACATATGTCCAATAATCTCCTTTGTGAAACTTTTTTGTTCGTTTCTCCAGCACGAAACTGGCTGCTTCTTGTCATGGGCGTTAGCTTCTCATAAAGCTAGCAGGCTAACTGATCTCGCTTTGGGTGTTAGCTGCTAAAACAGACAAAAACCGCTATTAAAGCGAAACTGTCAATATTTCCAGAGCTCACGACGAGCCAAGATGTGAAGAACGCTTTAAAAGAACAGCAGGACGAAACCAGTTCTTCTTCTTCTGGAATATTCTTCTTCTTCTCTTGTCTTGACGGTTACCAGTAAACTGAAGCTGTGCATCACCGGCACCTACTGGTTTGGAGTACGGCTCAAAATGGGTTTTTTTGTTTTAAACCTTCATTATCGATTGTCATATTTTTAATGAATTTTGTTTTCCTAAACAACCTAATTAAACTTGGAATAATTTAACTTTCTGAATCTCTTTGTAGTACATTTATTTAATTAAATGTTTCTCTATTTTTTTCTCTATATTCCTCCAACTTTTTATCTTAACGTACTAAAATATGTTCTTCTGTTTCAAGCAACAAAATGTAAACTGGATCCTGTGGATAAGGTTCAATTATTTAAAAAAAATGTAAACAATACAGACATAAATTATACAGAAAATCAAAAAGTAAAGGAAAAATATAAATTATATAACTGTGGCTCTGCTCCAATTGCCCAACTACACCCAAAATCTCATTCAAATGTCTAATAACTTACAAATAATACTTATGGTGATTAAAGTTGATCCCAGTAAATGTTAATCACCATAAGAACGACGATCTTAAATTACAATCCAAGTTTAAATTGTCCACTTGGCTCTTACTGTCAATTTTTAGAGTACTTCTCAGATCTCTTATCTAATTTAGTGTTAAAAGTGAAAGGTCATTACACAGGAGATTTTAACATGGTGACACTGAAAGTGATGGCCAAGATGTAGCCATTAATGCTATCTTGTACTCAGTTGGCGTGGCTAAAATTATCCAGACCTACCCACTCTCGTTTTCATGCCCTGAACCCACAAAGCTTTAAAAAATAGTAGTTCCTCACAATCCAGTCCTAATTATTATTCCTTTAACATTTCAGTTAAATTTACAGTATAGAGTACAGAGTAGATAGTAATCAGTCAATGCTTGAACAACTTTTAGAGAATAATTTCCGGTTTTAATTTCCTCTGTATCTCAAAAAACAAAACAGATGCCAGCAATTTAATCTCTATTCTTTCACAAATGTATTTTTAATTTTATTCCATTAACTGCCCTGAATGAAGAACATACTTGAACCAAAAATGTAGTTGATTTAAGACTTTTTCGTTCACAAGCATTGTAGTTCTAATGTAATTTTCTTCCCGTTAAGCCATTTTCAGGTCAACTCACCATTTTTTTCTCCCTTTAGTTAGATTAATACAAAGCAGTAGACCTAAAATAAAACTTCAAGTATATGCAGGTATATCTTTCTGTGTTTTCATGTTAGAACCTTTACGTAACCAGGAAGAAAAAAAACCTGTGAGATTAAAATCTAATTTACCAGAATGTCCTGAGCTGTACAGCAGCAAAGAAAGATAAAAATCAGAAAATGTAAATTTTCTTACAATAAGAGGATCAACAGCCTGAAACACTTAATATCAAAATGATCATTTCCTTTTAGCGTAATTTCCTTAAAAATTTAAGTGTTAAGGACATCCACTTGTTTAACATATTTAAGGCAATGCAATATCTATATTCAGAATTTATACTGAGCAACAACTTGATATTTGCTGATTTTGAATATGCAAGGCAAACAAAGAGTCTCAAAACTGAACCTTGAGGGACTCCATAAATTAAGACGTTTTATTTTTGACCTGAATGAGTCAATATTCGTGGGCATGAACAGCAAATGATCATTTTATTGCAATTTATTACCATGAAAATCTAAAAGTGCAACAAAAACTGAATTGCCCTGATTTAAACACATTTTTAAATGTTTAAGTATGTAAACCATACTTTACCTAGCTATGGGTCACATTCCCACTGTGGGTCAAATAAATGATGTTTTGCAAACTTCCTAAGGTTTATTTTCACATACATGTGCAGTCAGTTTATATCTGACAGTGAATAATTTACCACACAGTTCACAGAAATACGACTTTTCTCCTGTACAAGTCCGGATGTGCATAGTCAAACTGTACGGTTTGGAGAACTTCTCTCCACAGGTGACGCATGAGAAGACCTGCTCACCTGTGTGGCTCCTCAGGTGATCGTCCAGCTGAACGCTGGCGGTAAAAGACGCATCACAAACATTAAAGGAAACTGATTCTCAGGCTTCTTGTTCGTGTGATTTGCCATGTGCTTTACCATAGCGTTCCTGCCACTAAATAATTTACCACATGCTTGACACTAAAAATGTTTCTCTTCTGTGTGAGACCACTTGTGGCGCTCCAAGTCCTTTCTGTTTAGGAATGATTTAGCACACAGGTCACAGCTTGTCACTCAGGTGAACTCTGCTGTGTGACGCAAGGCTGCGTAAGTGAGGAAAGCATTTTCCGCATGTGGGACACGGAAACGGCTTCTCGTCTATGTGACGTGTGGCGTGACGAGCCAGAGATCGACTGTGTCTGAAGGATTTGTCACAGGATTCACACGAGAACAGCTTCTCCTCTGTGTGGACTCTGAGGTGGCAAGTCAGATACTGCATCCTGACAAAAGATTTATCACACACACTACAAGTGAAAGGTTTATTTTCCAGATGATCTTTCATGTGTGCGTTTAAACTACCTCTATCAATGTAGCTTTTTCCACAGGCCATGCATGAGAACGGTCTCTCGCCTGTATGGGTTCCCATGTGACGAACCAAATGACTGGTGCATCTGAAAGACGTGCAGCAGACTTTACAGGAATGTGGCTTCTCACCAGTGTGGATTCTCATGTGAACCTTTAAAGTACTTTTCTTTGTGAAACAATTTCCACATATTTTGCAAGAATGCGTGTTTTTATTTCGCTTTTTCACTTTAGAACGGTCAACATCGTCACTCTGATTCATTGTCAGCTGTGGATTTCCATCCAGTACCTGGTGGCCATCATTGCATCTGTCCTGGTTTTCAGCTTCAGGGGAGTTTGAAGAGTGGATCTGGTTTAGGTTTGGGTCTGATTCACTTTGGTCTGTTTCCTCATAGAGAGGAGGTTTTCTGGAGGAATCCTGCTTCACTGCAAGCTGATCTTCATCCTGATTAATGTAGACTTCTTCCTGTTCTTTTTTAATCTGCACAGATTCATGTTCCTGCAGTTCCTCTTTAATTTGTTCAGATTCTGGTTCTTCTTTAATATCTGTCATCTGCTGCAGCTCTGGTTTAGTCTGGAATATTTTATCATAAGCAGTAGCCACCATAAAGGTGTTGGCCTCCAGTTTCACATCTTGACAGACATCAAACTCAACTTGTTCTCCTTTGATCGGCTGATATTCTGGCTCCTCTTTAATCTGCTGTAGATCTGGTTCCTTGAGTTCCTCTTTCATCTCTCTATTGTTTGGTAAGTTGTGATCATAAATGGAGTTACTTTCTGGTTTAATAAACTGATCACCACCAACCTCCCACATATTTACAGACATGATGCTTCAGGAGATCTAGAGGCAGAACAAATGAAACAATTTAATGTCAAAGACTTTGA
>NW_015115159.1:60549-65350 GCF_001443285.1 Poecilia latipinna | reverse complement strand
GCCCTTGAGGACTGGAGTTTGACACCCCTGCAGTAGACTGTAGTATTGGACTACGAATTGGACTAAAATCACAGTACCGCCTCTCTCATTATAACTGGCCGCTGTTTACCCTCTAAATATGGCGGACGCGCTTACGTGTTCTAGCGCCTAGCAGTCAGTATAGCTAGTAAGTGTTGTCTCAGTTCTTCTCTTACCGTATATTCTTACTTTTATTCGGTGGAAGAAGAGCTGAAGGCCACAGAGTCCAATGTAACTGTCCAAAAATCTTCGTGTGGATCTTTTTTTGCTTACTTAATTTTAAGGGGAAAGCCAGTTAGCCCCCGGGCTAACTCCGACCAGTTAGCTCTGAGGCTAACTGGTGTCTTTCAGGGTGTTAGAGCTGTTAAAATAGACACACATCGGTATTAATGGTAGACTTCAAATATTATCAGAGACAATGAGGCAAGGTGTGACGAAAGTTTTAAATGAAGAGCAGAACGAAACTAGAGTTGATTTTTGGTTCTTGCGGTTGCTAACCGGAAGTTGGATTACTACTTCCTTAGTTTGAAGCGGCAGCTTGCATCCAAGTTTGCGCTACTGCCATCTGTTGGATCATATACATAATATAAAAAACAAACATACACGCAACGTCACCTTTTCCCATTCTATCACATAATTTCTTATAGGAAGTGAATAGGAAGTATATCATTCACATACTTCCTATGCACACTGGAGAACAAATTTATCCCGGATAAATGACTCCTAAATCTCTGATCCCATAATTGAGCCTTGAGGCAGAACACAAAAAGGGGATGTTTGAGCTGAATGGACCCATGTTCATGCATATCAATAATAGATGATTGGATTGGAGCATTTTAATTCCATTGGTTCTGCACAATTGACAAAAAACCTGACTTGTCCTGTTTTAAACGCAATGGTATGAAATGTCTTGTAAAATGATAAAATAGGTAATATGAAGAGTTAATATAGTTATGGGTTGGATTCCATCTGTGGGTCAAATAAATTATGTTTTACAAATTTAACATCTTTCTAAGGTTTATTTTCACATACATGTGCAGTCAGTTTATATCTGGCAGTGAATAATTTACCACACAGTTCACAGGAGTACGACTTTTCACCTGTATGAGTCCGGATGTGCATAGTCAAACTGTACGGTTTGGAGAACTTCTCTCCACAGGTGACGCATGAGAAGACCTGCTCACCTGTGTGGCTCCTCAGGTGATCGTCCAGCTGAACGCTGTCAGAAAGATTAAAAGGAAACAGCGCCTCAGGCTTCTTGTCTGTGTGAGTTGTTGCATGTTTTAACATAGTGTATTTGTTAGTAAATAATTTCCCACATAATTCACACGAAAATGGTTTTTCGCCTGTGTGAGTCCTCCTGTGGCGGACTAAGTCGGTCCTGTTTACAAATGATTTGGCACACAGGTCACAGGGATATGGCTTCTCCTGCAGGTGAACTCTGCTGTGTGATTTAAGGTTGCGATTGTCAGTGTAGGATTTTCCACAGGTGGTACACAGGAATGGTCTCTCAGCTTTGTGCAGTTTGACATGACGAACCAGATCTCTATTGCTTATAAAAGATTTATTGCATGATCCACAAGGGAATGGCCGCTCACCTGTATGGACTCTGATGTGAATAACCATATCTCCTTTGTTTGCAAAAGATTTATCGCACAGTCCACATGAGAACGGCTTCTGGCCTCCGTGGACTAGGCTGTGTGTTTTTAGGCTGCTTCTGGTTGTGTAGTTTTTTCCGCAGATGGGACACGAGAACAGCTTCCTGGCTTTGTGGTGTCTAACGTGACAAACCAGATCTTGATTCTTGGTGGAAGATTTATCGTACAATCCACAAGTCTCTCCCAGGTAAGTTCTGATGTGTGCATTTAAGCTACTTCTATCGATGTAGCTTTTTCCACAGATCTTGCATGAGAACGGTCTCTCGCCTGTATGGATCCTCATGTGACGAACCAAATGGCTGCTATGGAAGAAAGACTTACTGCAGACTTCACAGCTATGCGGCTTCTCGTCGCTGTGGATTCTCATGTGAAAATTCAGGGAAGTTTTCCTGATGAAATGTTTCCCACAAATTCTACAAGAACGAGTTTTTTTCTGGAGCTTTTTGAGTTTAGAACAGTCAACACTGTCGCTCTGATTCACCATCAGCTCTTGATTTCCATCCAATACCTTGGCGCCATAATTGCATCTGTCCTCATGTTGGTCTTCAGCTTCGTTCTCATACAGAGGAGTTCCACTGAAGGAATCCTGATTCACTACAAGCTGATCTTCCTCCTGATTAATGTAGAGCTCCTGCAGTTCTTCTTTAATCTGTTCTGGTTCCTTCAGTTCTTCTTTAATCTGTTCTGGTTCCTTCAGTTCCTCTTTAATCTGTTCTGGTTCTTGAAGTTCCTCTTTAATCTGTTCTGGTTCCTGAAGTTCTTCTTTAATCTGTTCTGGTTCCTTCAGTTCATCTTTAATCTGTTCTGGTTCCTGAAGTTCTTCTTTAATCTGTTCTGGTTCCTGCAGTTCCTCTTTAATATGTTCTGGTTCAGGTTCCTCCTTTGTCTCCGTCATTTTCTGCAGTTCATGTGTGCTCTGGCATATTTCATCCCAACCAGCAGCCACCATAAAGGTGTCAGCTTCCTGCTTCACTACAGAGTTCTTGTCATGGGGGATGTTGAGCTCAACTTGTTCTTTTTTGATCAGTTGATATTCTGGTTCCTCCTTAATCTCTGTAATCTGCAGTGGATCTGGTGCCTCTTTCGTCTCCAGATCATTTGGCAAGGTGTGGTCATGAATGGTGTTTCTTTGTGGTTGGATTAGGAACTGATCAGACATGATGCTGTTGGAGACCTGAAAGATTGACAAAATGCATCTATATTATATTCTAGGTACATTCTTTAACATATTCATGTTGCTCCTGTCTTAAAGAATTTCAACTTGTCACATGATTATCTGGAAAGACCAAAGCAGAAAAAAAGAGTCTGACAAATTCAGAAGAAAGAAACTGTCTCCCTATTAACATAATGATCATATGGAAACATACAGTAAAGTGGCCAGGATATTTATGAGACATGCTTAAAAACAGCAGCTTGAGCATTTTGGCCTTTCTTCAACATATCACAATATTTTGAATCATGAAAAGTTCTGCGTAATTCACATTTTGCAGAAGCCACAACCAACATTCGAGCACTAAAAAGTTTATGTCTAGATTAATTTAACCACTTAATAAATGTCTTATGGAATCAGATCATATTTTCCAATGATTTGTGTTTCTTTAAGTTCAACGCGAATCGTTCACTTCCTAGTTTTGTAAAGGTGTCTGAAATAGCCATCTGCCTCTCCCAATTAATCGATACCATTTCCCCTCCCAATATGGCGTCCGTTCTGACGTGCACCTAGCAGTCAAAGTAGCAGCTATCAAGCGTTTGTTATTCGTCATAAGATGTTTCTCTTACCGGATAGTCCTGTTTTTATTCCTCAGAAGAAGAGCGGATAGCCGCACAACGTCCACACATGACCAACAATCACCTTGTGAAACGTTTTTGTGCTTTTGTCTTAAATAGAAAATAGCTGCTTCTTCTCCTTAGAGTTAGCTTCTCAGATAGCTCGGCGGCTAACTGGTCTCTCACAGAGTGTTGGAGCTGCTAAAACAGACGAACATCAGTGTTAAAGGTCGACAGCAATTACTATGAGAGCTCACAATGAGACAAGATGTGAAAAACGGTTTAATCGAAGAGCAGGACGAAACCAACCTTGATATTACTTCTTTTTTTGGTTGTGACCGGCAGTTTGCATTCAAATAGTTGCACTACTGCCATCTCTTGGACCATACATGTAAACATCATTTTCTTGTCACTGTCTGTAAATCCAGTGTTTCTTATCAATTTGATTTAATCGAGCAACCACAATTTCAGACCTCACTTCCCTACTAATCTCCAAGGTTATGCTTTGATTCACATTCTTCCTACAACTAATAAAAATATATAGTTTATTTATTAATTATAAATTTGTTTCCCATACCTTTCAAAAAATACCGATAAAAAGTTATTCGACTTATCTCTCATCTCTCAATTTTTTATAACATCAATACTTTTTTCCACTCTATTTGCATGTCTCCCTTTTACCTCGTTTTTCCACTGCTTTTCCCATAACTTCTTACTTCCCTCCAAACTATGCATTTATCCTCAGATTTAGATAAATGTATCTGCATACCAATATTTACTTTCTAAATCGTCAAGCTTAAAATAATTATTTGTACTTCCTGTTTGAATCTTCACAAATGCTGCCTGTGAATCACTGCAAATCATTACTTTTCATATTCTGTTCTAAATCCAAAAATATTGTAAAGAATTATTCTGCACATGTACTTAAAACGATTTAATGTTGTTTTAAAAAAAATCTTAAATGTAATTCTGAAATCACTCACTTCTGTGTTTTGATCCATGAGAATAAATCTGCATATAATCACTGATTTCCAGTGACTACAAAACTATTGGCTAATATTTGTCTTTTTTTCCCTCTTTTTAAAAACTAATAATGATTTACGTACATCAACGTAAGTTTTAAAGGCCTCAGTAATGTTGGACTAAATTCTGTATCATGAACTTTAAATACTGCAGCTATCCAATATTTAAATTCCTTTCCTTTTTCCCCAACAATCTTCTAATCCGGCCAGATTTCAGGTGCAATACCGCCTCCTACTGGACAGGAGATAAACACATTTTTAAAAACCATATTCTATCAAATAATGAAGTAAATCAGGGGCCCCCAAACTACGGCCCGCGGGCCGGATCCGGCCCGC
>NW_015115159.1:29510-56499 GCF_001443285.1 Poecilia latipinna | reverse complement strand
TATTTGTTAATTGTGAAAATAAATTGTGAGAAACGCCCCCAGTCAACAATGTCCGGCTCGCCACCAGAGAAGGGAAAAGTTATGTGGCCCTCACAGGAAAAAGTTTGGGGACCCCTGAAGTAAATGGACCCATATTTAAGCGTACCAACAATAGAGGGATGAATTTGAGCATTTTTACTATTTATCTCCACAATTCATTAAAATCCATGAGGACAACAAAATATGTTTCTGCCATGGTTTAAGCATACGGGTGTGAAATGACGTGCATACAGGTAAAAGAAAAAACAGAGTAGATAAATCATAATAGTTATAGTCCCTCTTCAGATCAAATAAATAATGTTCTACAAACTAACATCTTTCTAAGGTTTATTTCTACATATATGTGCAGTCAGCTTACATCTGGCAGTGAATAATTTACCGCACTGTTGACAGGAGAACGGCTTTTCGCCTGTATGAGTCTGGAAGTGCATAGTCAGACTGTACGGTTTGGAGAACTTCTTCCCACAGGTCACACACGAGAATGGTTTCTCTCCTGTGTGGGTCCTCAGGTGACGGGTCAGTTGACTGTTGTCCGTAAAAGACACTTCACAAAAATTACAGGAAAATGGCTTCTCGCCTGTGTGACTTCTCACATGTCTAATTAGAGTGCTCTTGTCACTAAAAAATTTACCACATGCTGTACAGGAAAACGGTTTCTCGCCTGTGTGAGTCCTCCTGTGGCGGACCAAGTTAGTCCTGTTTGTGAAAGTTTTAGCACACAGCTCACACACAAATGGCTTCTGATGCATGTGGACTTTGGAGTGTGTTTTCAGGCTGCCTCTACTTGGGTAGCTCTTTCCGCACAATCCACACGAGAACGGTTTCTCGCCTGTGTGGAGTGTGGAGTGACGAACCAGATCTCGGCTGTTTCTGAAAGATTTATCACAAGATCTACATGGAAATGGTTTCTCTACCAGATGAACTTTGATGTGAGTGCTTAGGCTACCTCCATCGGCGAAGCTTTTTCCACAGGTCTGACACAAAAACGGCCTCTCACCCGTGTGGATTCTCAGGTGACGAACCAAACCACTGCTGTAGCTGAACGACTTACTGCAGACTTCACAGGTATATGGCTTCTCACCGGTGTGGATTCTCATGTGAAAATTCAAGGTAGTTTTCCTGGTGAACCATTTTCCACAAGTCCCACACCGGAACGGTTTTGCACCCGTGTGAATAATTATGTGATCAGCCAAGTACCTCTGCTGAATGAAACGTTTTCCACATATTTCACAAGAAGGCACCTTCTGATGTTCTTTCTCAGTGCTCAGCTCTTCTTCTCCCTCTGATGTTGGAGATAAAGACATTCCTCTCTGGGTTTAGTCTTCAGCTTCAGGGGAGTTTGAAGAGTGGATCTGGTCTGAGTTTGGTTCGCTGAGATCTTTTTTATCATAAATAAGATTCTCTCTAATGGCCTCTTGATTCACTAAAAGTTGATCTTCATCCTGATGACTGCAGAGTTCCTCCTCTTCCTGTTTAACCTGAAAAGTTTCTAGTTCCTCCATTTCTTCTTTAATCTGTTCTGGCTTTGTTTCCTCCTTTACTTCTATCATCTGCAGCAGTTCAGGTTTGCTCTGGAATGTGTCATCATAACCAGCACACACCGTAAAGGTGTCGGCCTCCTGCTTGACGACAGATTTCATGTTATTAAAGTCGTCAAACTCAACATGTTCCTTTTTGATCTGTTGATATTCTGGTTCATCCTTCATCTCTGTAATCTGCAGTAGATCTGGTTTCTCATGTTCCTTTTCCATCTCTAGATCATTTGGTAAGTTGTGGTCATGAGTGGAGTTGCTTACTGGTTGAATGAGTAACTGATCACCAGAAACCACCCAAATGTTAACAGACATGATGCTGTTTGGGACCTGAAGGAAGAACAAAGCAATTTAATATTGACAATTAGGACAAAATGCTTTTACACAAGCAACAGATAAGATGAGGACCTAGAAACATCACTTTGTCAGCAAACAAATTCAATTTTTGCTCAGCCAATTAAAACTTTCTCCTTCATCATCCTCTTCACCTTTGTTGACCCAAATCCTCCAATGTACAGAAAAGCCCCAATAAAATAGTAAAAACTACGTCAGAGCATATGCTCACTGGAAGTTAGCTTAACTTCTGTTGTTCTTTTTAGTTAATAAAATAGTAACAATATTAAATGTTTACTTTTTGGTTGTTCATAAGCTTTCAGTTTTTCATTTTTACTTTGTAGTTTAGTTGAGTGTTACTAGATTTGTAAGTTTGATAGTGTTTTACCTGGAAGTTTGAATTATTTTGTTAAGTTCATATATTTTGGAGAGAAGTTGTCTGTATTTCCGTTATTTTCTCTTTCTGCAGAGGAGGAGCAGCTAGTCCGGCCTCTCACCTTAGTTTATTCTCTTTACTCACTTTACTGTGAATGTTAAGGATTGGGCTGGCAGTTAATTGGTTAATCTACTATTCCTGACGCAAGAAATGCCAATGTTGAAGCCTCGTTTGAGAAAACAATGGGCAAAAGCTTAATTAGAGGTTTTAATTTTTCAATAAATATTCAAAGACATCTGGAAAAATGTTGGGTTCATATTAAGTAAACTTACTGAAAGTTCTTAGCAATCATAATTTAGGATAAATTCAATTGGAAGCCCTGGACTCATCATGTAAAAACTATATAAATATAGTAGTTTTAAATAAAGAAAATCAGAATATGATTTATTCAATATTTTTGCACAGTTGATTAATTTGACCATGGCTTTGTCTTTTGCTCAACTTGTTTATAACAATAAATGCATCATATTTTATGATCCGTGCTGATATCTTGGAGTTATAAAACCCTGTGTCCTTGCGGTAGACTCTAGTGTCAAGAAATGCCCAACTAGTACGATGTATAGTTTTATTTACCATAAGCCTTGCAATCAAGTTAAAACTGCAGCAGTTCATCTTTACTAACCGCTGTTTCCCCTTTCAATATGGCGGCTGTTCTGACGTGTTTTAAGACGTAGCAGTCAAAGCAGCTCCTGCCAAGCATTTACTCACAGTTAGTGAAAAATAGCTCTTTTGCTGGACTGCCATGTTTCAGTATTTAGAAGACGTGATGTTTGCAGCACATCATTCAGTTATGAAGCTGTATTAAAACACTATTCTCTGACCGGAAACTAGCTGCTGCGTCTCTTCTCAGAGTTAGCTTTTCAGTTAGCTCG
Source organism: Poecilia latipinna (assembly GCF_001443285.1). Taxonomy (NCBI): domain Eukaryota; kingdom Metazoa; phylum Chordata; class Actinopteri; order Cyprinodontiformes; family Poeciliidae; genus Poecilia; species Poecilia latipinna. The sequence goes on along the minus strand of NW_015115159.1, from coordinate 53,287 downwards.
AAGGCTAACTGAAAAGCCTCCAATCAGGCTGTTGGAGTTCCTAAAACAGAAAAAAATATCGCTGCGAAAGATTGACTGCAAATACTATTAATACTCATAATGAGACAAAAGGAGAAGAACGCTTTACATACAGAGAACGGACCCGCCGATTCCCTTGTTTTATTTATTTTTTAATTTTTTTTTTCCTTCTTCTTCTTCTTCTTCTTCTTCTTCTTCGGCTTTATTTTGTAGTTGACAACCGAATTGTAAGTACAATACCGCCTCTTACTCGACAGGACGTAAACAGATCTTTCGTAAAAATTACAATCTACCTCATAATTTTTTAGACATACTAAACACAATTTTAAACCCCTCACACAACACATTCGAAGTAATTATTTTTTTCTTAAACGGTTTCAATTTCTGTATTCAGGGTTTGAGCTGAAATCATTTCAACAGATTTAGCCCCTCTTTCAAAACAGTTTCTGTCCATGGATACAAGTCATCCACGTATTATGCAGTACCTATAAAAAGTATTTATCCGTTTGAATGTTTTGCCCATTTTATTACTTTACAAATCAACCATGAGGAACAAAATTAGGCTTAATTAATTCAATTAATAAAGAAAAATACCTTTGTCAAAGTGAAAACTGATTTCTAAGTAATGACAATTTTTAAAAATCAGACGTCAAACAAGAGATTGAATACATATTCACCCTCTTCAAGCCAATGTTCAGTAGATACATGGTTGGCTGCAATATTGAAATATTTCTACATAGAAATGTGATCAAAGCTATTCATCACAAATGTTGAATTTGTGACCAGTGCCTGAAATAAACAAATAAACAAAGCTTTGCAATTTATAAATCCATAGAAGTCACAATGTATTAAACACAAACGTAGCTGCCATAAAATGCATCACTGTAGTGCGGCTGTCAATCAAATAAAATATTTTCTGTTCTATAGGAAAACAGCCTCACCTCCACTTTATTCCAGGTGATCTGCAGGGTGATAACAGTCACATTCTTCTCAAGAGTATGGTTTCTAGCCCATGTGAATTCTTAAGTGACAAGTCAGATCACTATTCTAGTCAAAGGACTTTTCATGAGTCACAAGAAAACAGCTTCTGACCTAAATGGGTTCGTAGTGGAGCAAACAGTTTCTGACACTGAAAGATTTATCACACACTTTATGAGAACACAGATTGTCCCGTGTGAGTTTCGACATGAAAAGCCAAGTCATTGCTGGTTCTGCATGATTTCTTACACAAGCCACAGGAAAACGGCTTCTCACCTGGGTGAATCCGGATGTGACGAGCCAAATCACAACTGGCTATGTAAGATTTCCCACACAACTCACAAGGAAATGGCTTCTCACACGGATGTTGGTAGATTCAGCATAATTTGCAGAGGAGCAATAACAGTTCCATTATGTTTCCTGTGTTTAAAAAAGAAAAACATTCTTATGCCATAGGAATAATTTATAAATCTATACTGAAGCAAAGGAAACTAATCAAGGTAAACTTTTCAGTTTCCAGTTAAAAAGTCTTACTTAATCGTCAAACAGGTTTAACTCTGTCCACTAGAGGGGGGTGTAGTGCCAGAAACAAACGAGTTAGAAGTCAGTCTTGGTGGATTTATACACATTTCACACAAACAGCGTCTTCCATAAAGATAATATAAATACTGCTAATGAATAATAAAAGTGCAAATGCATAAAAATACACAATGTTTTTCACACAAATAACACATAATAATCAAAGACCCATGCATCAAAATAATTCTTTGATAAAAGGAACTAATACATAATTCCAAATTCAAATAAAATTCAGTCTTTATAAAAGGCTTCAAGGGAAAAATGTTGCCTTAAATTATGTTTTAATTAAAAAATAATAAAACATGTCTGTTATATACTAAGAAAAAAACTAATGTAATATACAGTTGCAAGAACCATAATATGTCCAATTTTCACAACAAAACCAACCAGAAATCTAATTTCCTCTCACTGCAGCAACATTTGTTGGGATTTTTTTTTTTTAGAAATTATTTGTGATTACAGAAATTTGAGAAAATGTGTTATGGATCAGATATGTCAGTTCCAATAATTTTTTTGATATTTGAAAATTAAGATGACCACCAGATTAAAAAAAGAAATTGGGGTAATTTCTATTCAGTATGCAGAATCATCCAGGCAAGACGTTAACAAGTTAGGCTAAATTTTTAACAACCTGGGCAGGGAAAAGGACCAGAGATACACTAATGAGTTTGTAATGCACCATCAGTAAGGCACTTTGAATAAGCTGTAAGTGGTTTTGTCATAGTTATGAAATAAAATGCTCCTTTTGGTCATTTCTAGAACATCCCTAGCAGCAATTTCTCTCTGGGAGTGAATGACTCCTCACACATTTAAAAGAAATCTATGGAGATAAATTGTGGCCATAAAGTTTGTTCAAAATATTTTTTTGATTTGAAAACATTTTTTGAAACTGAAAAAAAATTAAACTGAAAGAATTTAGAACCTGAAAATTTTTGATTTTTTTTTTTCAATTATGATTATTGTTATTTTTGTTGCCAAAAATGTAATTAATCAATTTAAATAAAGTTGTGATGGACAGGCGACCTGTCCAGAGTGATCCCGCCTCTCACCCGTTGACAGCTGGAGAAAGGCACCAGCACTCTCAGGACCTCACAGGCAATAAGTGTGTTTGATAATGGATGCTTGGATGGTTGTTTGTCCTGTGTTGCCTGTCCAAGATGAACCCCACATCCGGCAGCAAATAGGCACCTGGAGATGGATTTAGGAGCCATTCAACAGCTCAGACAGAATAAACAGAGTTTTTATGTAATCTGCTTATTATTTCTGGAAGAACTTCAAAAAACTTACGCATAAAGCTTCCCACTCGTGTGGGTTCTCATATGCTTAGCCATGCTACTGCTGTCACTAGAAGCTTTACCACAAACGTTACAGTAGTAGGGCTTCTCACCTGTATGGGTTCTCATGTGCTTAGCCAGATTGCTACAGTCGCTAAAAGCTTTACCACAGGTTTTGCAGTGATACGGCTTCTCACCTGTGTGAGTTCTCATGTGGTTGGTCAAAGGACTCCGGTTACTGAAGGATTTACCACAAACTTTACAAGAATAAGGCTTCTCACCTGTGTGGCTTCTTATGTGGTCATTTAAGTATGTTTTGTCACTGTAGGCTTTCCCACAAACATCACAGGAGTAAGGTTTTTCTCCAGAATGAGTTCTCATGTGAACAGTCAAGTTACTTTGCTGGGTGAAGCCTTTCCCACAGACCAAACATGAGAAAGGCTTCTCCCCCGTGTGAGTTCTCATGTGGCTAGCCAAATGGCCGCTGGCTCTGAAAGACTTCCCACATAATTGACAGGTATGGGGCTTTTCGCCAGTGTGGGTTCTCATGTGTACAATCAAGTTAGTTTTCTGTGTGAAACCTTTCCCACAGGTTAGACATGAAAAGGGTTTTTCACCCGAGTGGGTTCTTATGTGATCAGTCAGATAGTTAGATTTAGTAAAGCATTTACCACAAACTTCACAAGAAAAGTTTCTGTCTTGTACGATGTCGCTGTTTGGTTCTGGTTCACAAGAAGGTGTCACCATAAAGGTGTCCGTCTCTCGCTTCACTCCTCGCTGGTCGTCTTCCTGGAAGGCACTGCCTTCAACTGGTTCCTTATCAGTTTGTTCTGGTTCTGGTTCATCCTTTCTCCCCAACATCTGCTGGAGTTCTGGCTCACCGTGAAACGTTTCCTCACAAGTGGAAGTCAGAATACATGTGCAAGTTTCCTTCTTCACATCAACCCGCTCTTCATCCTGAATGATGCAAATTTCGATCTCTTCTTCTTTAATTAATCGATCTTCTGGTTCCTCCAGTTTCTCCTCCACCGCATTGCCTTCGTTACAGTCAAGAATGGAGTTGCTTGCTTGGTTGATGAGAAAGTGATCGCCAACGACCTCCCACGTGATGACAGACATGATGCCGTGGAAAGCCTGCGTTAAAAAGAGAGAATTGGGGCTTATTAATGGGGTTAAAATGCATTTATGTGAGGAAAGAAAATGTGGTTATTCCACATAATTTCATTGAATATTCCATTTGTGTACCATCATGCATGCTGCCCCTAGTGGAAGCTCAAGTCATTTCATCATAAATCAAGGCTGTTGATTTTAACAGATAATTTTGAACATTTGGACATTTTTCATACATCATTTCTACACCAGGAAAGGTCACCAAGCAAAGCCTGAATGGATCTGAACAGAACACTGGATTGGGTTGTACCACCAAACCTAAAAGGACATTTTAGGTTGCAAGCAAGCTGTTGTTTCTTTGTCTTGAGGAAACTAATATTACAAGAATAAAGATAAATATCAAGTCAGACATATAAATAGTCATTCTTTTTTAAGTGTGTTCTTATCTACAAGTCTTTTACTGCCATTTTTGGTGTAACCACTCCAATTATTTGGTCCAGGAGTTGGCTAAATGGGCAGAATAATACATATTCTATGGACAACTGAATGGAAGGTCGGACTAAAGGATAAACATAAGTTATATATGGACAGAAATTTTCCAAAGCCATCTCTCACCCTCCATCTTTTTATTTAAATGTATTCAGACCTTAACATTCAGAAGTAAAATCTCAGAACTTTCCAGGTTGTGATGTGGAGAGCTGTTCACAACATTAATAAATACAAAATATAAATTTACTACACATAGGTAATGCTGACGGATTTTTTTTAAATTTATTTATTTATTTTGCATGAACAGTGCATATTAAATACTTTGTTGATATGCCATCATTTCCAGAAGGTTATTTTCACATGTATTCCTAGAGAGACGGTCAAAGAACCTTAAAAGAATGAGAATAAACACTTATGTTTGAAAAATGTATGTATTTTATGTTAAATTCAAACACCGAACTGTACTGGATCCTTTTCAAACCGCAGCTTCCTCATTCACTTTTACCCTTTACAGGCCGCTCTTTCCTCTCCCAATATGGCGGAGACGCTGACGTGTCACAGCAGCTCGCAGCATAAGAAGCTGTTAGCTAGGATTTAATGCAACAAATCGCCAAATATCGCTCTCTTACCGACTCTTGACGTGTTTGTTCGTCCGAGAAAGACTGTAAACCGACCAGACTCCAGTAAATGTCCAATATGTTCAATATAAAGTCTCCTTTTGTCCCAATTATTCTTTAAGGAAACAGTTAGCTTCTCTGTTAGCTCGGGGGCTAACAAGTCTTCGTCGGGCTACTGTTGCTGGTAAACCAGGGAAAAATCGGTGTTAAAGACAAACTAAGAAATACTATCAAAGCTTATAAATGGTACATTAAATACAGAAAGTTGGAATTAAATAGAAGAAAGCGAAATATTGACGCAACTTAGTCTTTTTCGTTCTCCTCTTGTACTTATTCTGGTGTTTATTGTAAAAACAACACAATCGTGCGCCACCTAATGGTAGGTGGCGTGGATTAGGACTTTCAGAACGATGTGGTATTCAGAATCTATAAAGATGGGCTGAGAATCTACCTTAAAATGAGTACTAGTTAGATATAGCACTCACTAGCTCATTTGCAGCGAAATGTCTGTTTCTGCCATATTGTGAAGAGAAACAGCCTTCAGTAAAAAAGCACAAGCAAATAGGAGCTGCAGCTTTACAAATTTTAAAGTAGGATTCTGTTTGGATAGTCAGGAGTTTATTATCTGGTGTAAAATCCATCCATCCATTTTCTGTACACGCTTGTCCCTTAGTGGGGTCGGGACACCCTGGACAGGTCGCCAGTCTGTCGCAGGGCAACACAGAGACAAACAACCATGCACACACACACTCACACACCTAGGGACAATTTAGAGAGACCTGACAGTGATGTTTTGGACTGTGGGAGGAAGCTGGAGAGAGGAAGTTGGAGAGAACCCACCATGCACAGGGAGAACATGCAAACTCCATGCAGAAAGTCTCCTCCCTCCGTCCGAATGAAAACCATGGAATCGTATGACCAGACTCAAGGACATGCTCTGAGATAATGCCATCTCTTTCAGAAACTGTTTTGGATGGGAGAGCAGGCTGTACAAAATTCATGGTCAAACCGCAGACACTTTTCTTTGTTACCCTGATGTCACTGCCTTGGCTGGCCATGACTTGAATGTTGCTACTTGTGCTATCTTTTCTTGCTATGTCGGTTCTTGCCCTTGTCTGTCTGTCTGGTTTATTGCTTTTAGAAATTGTGCAGTACACAAAAAGAATATGTCAACATATTATTCTAGTCATCCAGACAGATTCACTGATGGGACTGAGGTTTTGAGTAGAGAGTCTGACTGGGTGTTGTTACTTTGAGGTGCAGTGGAGAGGGAAACAAGTTCATATAATATAACCGTTGCTTACAAGAGTATTAACAGAGCTGAAGGTGTGAATGAATGTGGATTTGGCCATAATGAAAATCTGAGTGCGCTGAGTTGTTTCCAAAGTGGTTTTAGTTTTGGTCAGAACATACGAATCTCCATCTCAGGTCCGGTTTCCTCCAGAGTCTGACTGTACCGGGATCACAGAGCAGGTCTTCTGTCCTGCAGCGTCTCTAAAACCACGACTCTCCTCTACAGAGTCCAGACATCAAAACACAACATAACAAAAACAAACGTAAAATAAAAACTTACAGTTTAAAAACAAAAACATACAATTTAAAACTGGATCCCGCTGGAGTTGAAAGCCAAGTGAAATAGATGGTTTTAAGACGAGCTTTAAAAGTGGACAGTGAAGGGGCCTCTCCGACCTGCAAAGGCAAGTTGTTCCATAATTTGGGGCCCATGACAGAGAAAGCCCTGTCCCCTCTGAGCTTCCTGCTGGACCTCGGTTCCTCCAAGCGCAGCTGATCTGCGGACCTGAGAGACCGATAAGGTATGTGGGGTGAAGAAGCGGGGCAAGATTATGTAGTGATTTAAAAACAAACATAAGAATTTTAAAATGAATCCTAAAATATACAGGCAGCCAGTGAAGTGAGGCCAGGACAGGGTCAGGGGTCAGGGGTCACCTGCTCCCTGTCGAGTTCCTGTCAAAAGCATTTATGTGTAGTTCCTTAAACCACTGCTGCTACTTCTCCACATGAAAATCTAATAATTTAGTTTTAATATTTGTACTGCTCTCTCTGATTGGCTTTCTTCAATAAAACAACTTAAGTCCAGTGAAATTTGGAAAGTTTTCTTTTCATTATATTGTGGTGCAATAGGAGTCTAATTTTGGTTTGGGCAATTACTGATAAAAATATTAACTTAGATCAAAATGGTTGATTTTACACCTGAAATATAAAAAAAATAGTCAAATAGTTCAACCTCAGTTATGTTTATAATTACCTGCCTGTTAGGGCCTGGGTGTAAAACGAACAGGTAAAAGCTCAAGTCCATCCAGCGCTGGCGTGATCTGATGCGACGTGTGTGAAATAAATACAGACAACTTTTCTCCTACATACCAGAGTTTAGTAAAAAAGAATTCAAACTTACAATTAATCATTTTAACTGTAAGGTTGATAGTAACATTCAACTTAGCTACTGAGAAAAAGCTACAAATGTAATGAAACTAAAATTGTTAAAAGTATAAAAACAACAGAAGTATAGATAAAAATAGAACTAAAATAAAACTATGCAATAATGTCACAAGTGAAGACACTTTCCTGTTCAAATGTTAATAGTGCAAATAACCGTTTTTTTTATTACATCAAATTTGAATGTTTTATTTTTCCAATTATCTTGATGTTTATGTAGTGAAGTCCTTAACTTCTGGTTGGAACTGTTTACTTTTGAATTAGCATTTTCTATCTGGTTTGTTTTCCCCCAAATACAGCGGTTAGTACTGCGGTTACTACGGCACTTTTCATGGAGCAACAACAAACATTGTTTAAAACTGGCAGCCCGGCGTCCGAAGAGTCAAAAGGTGTGTTGATTGTAAAAAGTATTTACTTTTAATGTGTGTTTAATGTGTTCAGGAGTTTATTTGGCATAGATTAAAGTAGCAGGTAAAATCATTGTAAAATGATTGGTATGATTGGTATTGCAGTGGTGATTTGTGGATTTCAGTGCTACAGTGAAAGGAATGTGCTTTTAAAATCCACCAGTAAAGATTTATCATTGTTAGGTGGCGTGAGATATAAATGAAATGTTTTCTGGGTATTCTGTGGTTGAAGCAGATTTTTACTCCTAAACTCAACAATGTTGGTGAAGTTCTGCTAGGATGGAGTTAAAAATGTCCAGAACCTCCACGTCTGGCTGCAGCACTTCTGCCTGCTGTCAGTCATGGAAATGTGTCACAGCTTTTCATAAAGATGCATTTTCAGCAACAGCAAATAAACTGATGTGAACATGATGTACATGTGTGTTGTGTTGCCATTATAGTGAAGTTAGGAAACAATAACAGACGTTCCTGAGATCCAAACAAACCCAGTTTCTTCAGTAACTATTTTATTTCATGATCTGGTACAGTGGATAGCTTAATAGTTTAGATGTAACAGAAATATGCTGTGAAGAAGTTTAAAATGTAACCGTTATCATTTTTACAGCCGCTCTCTTCCTGGAATCAAAGCCTGACGTTCCTCCCTCTCCTTCCTGATCTAAAATAGCTCTGTGGAGCTAACATCTGCTGAAGGTAAAACCTGAATGGCTGCAGCTTCTCTGCACTGACCTGTGATTGGTGGATCGGAGCTCAAACCAGTTTCTGTTCTCTGGAGATGAAACTCACACAGTCACTGTGACTGAGAGGTGAAATGGCGCAGCAGGCAGTTCATGTGGACCGAGAAACTTTCTCCTGTCCGATCTGTCTGGATCTACTGAAGGATCCGGTGACGATTCCCTGTGGACACAGCTACTGCATGAGCTGCATTAAAAGCTTCTGGGATGAGAATGAGGAGAAGAAAATCTACCACTGCCCTCAGTGCAGACAGACCTTCACACCAAGGCCTCTCCTGCAGAAGAACACCATGCTAGCAGCTTTAGTGGAGCAGCTGAAGAAGACTGGACTCCAAGCTGCTCCTGCTGATCACTGCTATGCTGGACCTGAAGACGTGGCCTGTGATTTCTGCACTGGGAGGAAACTGAAAGCCTTCAGGTCCTGTCTGGTCTGTTTGGTTTCCTACTGTAGGAATCACCTCCAACCTCACCTTGATGTCGCTGGACTGAAGAAACACAAGCTGGTGGAGCCGTCCAAGAACCTCCAGAAGAAAATCTGCTCTCAGCATGATGAAGTGATGAAGATGTTCTGCCGCACTGATCAGAAGTGTATCTGTCTCATCTGTTTAATGGATGAACATAAAGACCATGACACAGTGTCAACTGCAGCAGAAAGGACTGAGAGGCAGAGAGAGCTGGAGGAGAGGCGGCGAAGCATCCATCAGGGAATCCAGGACAGAGAGAAAGATGTGAAGCTGCTTCAGCAGGAGGTGGAGGCCATCAATCACTCTGCTGATGAAGCAGTGGAGGACAGTGAGAAGATCTTCACTGAGCTGATCCGTCTCCTCCAGAAAAGAAGCTCTGAGGTGAAGCACCACATCAGATCCCAGCAGGAAGATGAAGTGAGTCGAGTCAAAGATGTTCAGGAGAAGCTGGAGCAGGAGATCACTGAGCTGAAGAGGAAAGACGCTGAGCTGGAGCAGCTCTCACACACAGAGGATCACAACCAGTTTCTCCTCAACTACCCCTCACTGCCACCCAGGGAGCCTAAAGGCTCATCCAGCATCAACATCCGTCCTCTGAGCTGTGACTCAGCTGCTGCCACATCCTTAAAGAGTCTCGGAGGTAAACTACAGGATGTCCTGAGAGACACGTGGACAAACATCTCACTGATGGTCACTGAGGTGGATAATCTATTCTCAGAACCAGAACCAAAGAGCAGAGCTGGATTATTAAAATATTCATGTGAAATCACTCTGGATCCAAACACAGCACACAGAAATCTGTTATTATCAGAGAGGAACAGGAAGGCACAACGAATGTGCCAACATCAGTCTTATTCTCAACACCCAGACAGATTCACCGGATGTTACCAGGTCCTGAGCAGAGAGCGTCTGACTGGACGTTGTTACTGGGAGGTGGAGTGGAGCGGGCAGCAAGTTTATGTAGGAGTCGCATACAAGAATATCAACAAAGCAGGATGGGGAAATGAATGTGTATTTGGACATAATGCCAATTCTTGGGTATTGAGTTGTTCCCAAAGTGGTTTTAGTTATGGCCACAACAACTTCTGGACCTCCGTCTCAGGTCCAGTTTCCTCCAGAGTGGGAGTGTTCCTGGATCACGGAGCAGGTCTTCTGTCCTTCTACAGCGTCTCTAAGACCATGACTCTCCTCCACAGAGTCCAGACCAGATTCACTCAGCTGCTTCATGCTGGGGTTTATGTTTGTGGTTCTGTAGAGTTCTGTAAACCCAACTCCTCTCCTCCTTCTGATTGTTGATCAGGGTTTGTTGTTCTGATGGCTCTGCTGTTCTGTTCTTTATTCGTCTGGTTTAATTGTAGTTCTCTGTGATCCAGGAGCCATAATGGAATCACAGCTGATTTCTGTCATTCTTATTTACCAAAATGTTTCTGTCACTCTTATATTTAATATTTCCAATGATAAATTTGTTGTTTATTTTCCTCTGTTCTGCTGAACAAATGTTGTTCTTGTTTAGATCAGCTGAGACTGAAGTGAAATGAACTTGCTCTTATATTTTTATTGTGATTCAAAGAGAACTGAAACTAACATTAAAAATAAAATTGCATGTTTTATCCAAACGTCCATCACAGTGTTTTTTTTAAGTGAAATTTGCGCTAATCCATTAACACTGGCAGTTTTAAAGAGCTCTTCCCTGTCACTCTAAGCCATTAAGATTCCTGTTTACCCTGTTTTGATGTCTGTCGTTTCTGTTGTGTACCGTATTACTGCATTACTAGCAGGACGTGAAAAAGAGAGTTTTGAAAAACAGAAAATAGCGGAAAACTGGACTCCAGGCTCACCGCAAAGCCTCCAAAAAGAGAATGAACAGATATGGCCTAACACTGAAGCATGCAAGGGAAACGTCTTTGAAGTCATTAGCAAAAACATTAACAATCATCATTATTATTACTTCATTATCTCAGCTGACGCTCTCCTCCAGAACCACAGCCAATCAGAACGCCAGACCAGAAGTAGCTTCTATCGAGAGAAAAATAGCAGATAAAACAAAAAGCTAACAGTAGAAATAGCAAATAAAGCAAATTGGAGAGTAGGAAAAGAAGAAAGTGAGGAAAATAAAAGTTTTGTGATCAGGAAGAGACAGTTGAACACGTTATGGTACGCTGTAAGAAATATGATACCTTAAAAAGATTGAAATGAGAAATGTATATTAGGAGATTACAATATCAAGTTCTTCAGTGTTCTTTTAATTAGATGTCAGAATCCACTGTCCACACTCCTTACCAGCTGGTGGCACCAGCGCTACACTTTTAGGTTGTTTGCTAAACGCCAATAATTACAAGAAGAAGAGGAAGCAATGCGCGATGAATGGGGCTATCGTTCCAACCCCAAAAGCAAAAAGAAAGAAGATGAGGAAATAAAGTTTGAGTTCTTCGCTTTTTATTAAAACAGTCATATCTCCTTCTTAGCTTTGTTGATATTTGAAACACGCCTTTAGACATAGTTTCTTCTTGTTTTAGGAGCAACAGCTGCCTGATGGAGACTAGTTAGCCTCAAAGCTAGCGGTCAAGCTAACACTATGAACAAGAAGCAAACAGTTTAGTTTTAGAGAAAAGGGGGCAAAACCGACTGTTCACGGATATTACTGGCGGCTAACTGGACTCTGCACTGCTAGCATTTGCTTCTCCGAGGAACACGGACGACATTATTACGGTAAGAGAGCAATATTTGACGTGCTGGGACAGTAAACGTTAGCTAGCTTCTGGACGGAGACGTTTCATTTCCGCCATATTGGGAGTGGAAACAGCGGCCAGTAAAAACAAAGAAACTCAAAAATGCATAACAAACTAAGGAAAGGGATATACAGAGGAATACGGACGGCACCGACTTAAACAAACAAGTGATGTTTAGTTAAACAATAAACAAACAAAAATACGGATATAAAATAGTTTTGAGAGCCTCGTTTTTGATGGAGTCTGATATTGATTGTATATATAGCTCCACAGCTTTAAGAAAGTGAAGAAAGTATTATAAACAAATTGAAAAAGTGTTTAGCCCAGTTAATTTTGAATATGCTTTTTAGGACGCAGAAATCCAGTCAGTTAAGGCCCTTTGATTTCTCGTTATTCGATTTTTCTGAATAAAATTAGGAAACATAAAGTCAATGTCTTCACTGGTTTTATTATCTAAGTGTAGCTTATAATAAAAAGAGGAGTAACCTGCAGATTTCTGGAACAGTAAGAAACTTTCACAACTCTTAATACTTTTACATTAACAAAATGTGGACAAAGAAATCAGCTATTGAAAGCTAATGATTATTTCAGTATTCCAGTAATCCAATGAAACAAAATTACAGGTTCTGCAATTTTAAATATTAAAATTGCATAAAAATATAAACAACCCAATCTTTTTTTAAATAGGAAAACAAACACTACCTAAAATTCAGTAACGCAGCATTCCTGTAGTGAACACTGGATCATTTGAAGCAAAGGAAGCATCTGCAGCTAAATAAATACCTCTAACAACAACATGTGAAAAGCTCAGGCCTTCCTGCTGGACTGAGCGTCCAGAACAGTGAAGGGGTGATCTGGTGATATTGTTTGCAATTAATACTTGGATAGAAAAAGTTGTTCAATAGGAGATTTTTAAACTCTTATTATTATTATTATTTTTTTTTTAATTTTATTTTTTATTTTTATTTTTTTAACAAAATGTGATGCAGGTGAAACTACCACCTGAGGAATTCTGGGTAGAACGGATTTAGACTTCTTAAATTCAAAATGTTTTTTTTTTTTATATAGTTTTAGTTTTATTACAGCTCTGACTGTGTTTCTCAGCAAATGGTTTTCTTTTGAGTCTATACTTTGTTAGTAGTTATTTGATTACTAAATTAGCTGATGATTATTTAGTTAATCACAATTAATCTGCTTTAATAGTTTCAGCCCTAAATGATAGAGCAGAGATTTCATCAAGTTGTTGAATCTGCAGCAGTTAATCTTGAGCAAGCAACTCCAAATATTCCAGATTTAGTTAAAATCTTCTAGTTAAAGTTCTGCTTCTGTTCTTCTCTCCATCAGGTCTTCTGCTCCACCATGTCCACTTTTTCTTGGGAGGTTGTTGCTGATCGGTTTCTTGTTCACCAAGAGATAAACTCCAGTCCAAACGCTCTAGAGATGAAAGTGGAACAGGAGGAACCGGAACCTCGACCAGTCAAAGAAGAACAGGTTGAACTTCGTGTCTCTCCAGAGGAAGAACTGCTTGTAGTGAAGCTGGAGACTGACTCCTTCACAGTGACCCCTGCTGGTGACGACATGATAAAGGAGGAACTTGAGCCTGTAATGGTTAAAGAGGATGAAAAGCAGCTTGTAGTGAAGCAGGAGACAGAGAGCGTCATGGTGACTCCTGCCAGTAAACCAGAACTGAACCAAAACCTACTCCTCTCTGAAAGCATTAATGAAAATGAGAACCAACTTCAACAAGGAAGCAATCAGAAAGACGTACATAAAGTGAAAAAGTTGAAGTCACAGAAGAAAAAGTTGTTTTCCTGTGAAATATGCGGTGAAAGTTTCACTCAGCTTCGATACCTGACTGTTCACCTGAGGACTCACAAAAATGGGAAACCTTTCCAGTGTGCCATCTGCGGAAAAGGTTTCACCAAGCAGAGCAACTTGACCGCCCACAGGACAATTCATACAGGGGAGAAACCCTTTCCCTGTGAACTGTGCGATAAATCTTTCAGGACCAACGGTCAGTGGGTCAGCCACACCAGGACTCACATAGGGGAGAAGACCTTTCCATGTCCAACTTGTGGAAAATGTTTTACCCATAAAAACACACTCAACAGGCACGTGCAGATTCACTCAAGTGGGAAATCTTTGTCATGCCTGACATGTGGAAAATGTTTTGCCAGAAAGACTACCTTGAATGTTCACGAGAGGAGTCACACGGGCGAGAAGCCATATATCTGTAAAGTCTGTGGCAGTTCTTTCAATTATAGCTGGCATTTGTCTAATCATGAAATGATTCACACAGGCGAGAAGCCGTTCTCATGCGCGACCTGTGGAAAGAATTTCAGGGAGAAAGGAAGTTTAAAAACACACATCAGAGTTCATACGGGTGAAAGACCTTTTGTCTGTCGCGTTTGTGGAAAAGGTTTCGCTCAGAAATATAATCTAACGGTTCACATGAGGACTCACACAGGAGAGAAGCCATATTCATGCAAAGCATGTGGTAAATGTTTCAGTGACAACAGTCATTTCAGGCAACACATAAGATCTCGAAAAGATGAAAAGCATCTTGCATGATAGGAAATCGTTCCATCAAGCAATAATTTCTAGAAACCCAGCAGAGGGTTCACAGGTTGAAATGTTTACCAATCATGCTAAATTTTTAGTGATTATATTCAGATTCTGATAATATTCAGATTAGTCATATTACCAGAATGAGGTTGTATTTCAGGAGAATAAAGTAGGAAAGTCCTATGATCGTACGATGGAACACAGCAGTAATTTTATTAGAATTCCTTCCTGAAAAGTAACTAAAATGAGGAATGTCTTGTGAAGTTATACTTTGGTATCAGTTTTATAAAAATGAAATACTTGATTTTTAATTATCGTCAGTAGATTGAAGCAATTATGCAAATGGCTGAGTGTATTTCAGAGGAAGGACCACATTGACTTGCCTAGTTGGTCGTGTCAGATCTTGATAATTTTGCTGCCATTAAAACAAAATTTTCTTGTAATATCCGATATCCTCTGTTTTTACAGATATGGCGACCTTATTGTAATTTCAAAAAAGAAAATCGGACCCTTTAAGGTTTACTGAACTTCATTCTTAACGTTATCGCTAGTCATCTCAGAGTAAGGGGATTGTGTCTGGGCAGCGATAAATTAGTTTAGGATTCAGATATCGATTTATTTTATTGGCTTGATGGGTTTTCAAATTGCTAAATCCTTTTTTTCCTTCTGAATATTCAACCATTTCATTGCTTGATTATATTTTCTAATGGGTGTTTTAAAAGCAGAGTACTAAGTTTATTGTGCAGAGCTGGTTAAATGGATAGATTAGGGATGCAACTAACAATTATTTTAATAGGACCTAATCTATTGATTATTTTTTTCTACAGTCCTTTTTTTTTAGAATCTCCATCAATTTCTGTGTTTTACTCTACAACTCTCACTGTTCTAGTTTACACATCATGACATCACTTCTCTTTGCAAAGAAAATAAAATATGAATTTAAACTTTAACTGACTTTATTTTAAACAACAAATATATATTTACATCTGGTAGATAGCAGTGAGCTGAATTATTATCACAACTTGAAGACTGTGGATAATAACTTACCACTGGTCTTTGCTCCAAAACATATAATGATTAAATGAGTAAATAAAACTAAACTTTTTTCCCAAGCCATCTTCAAAACACTAGTTTCCCCCAGTTAGTTATTCTTACATCGGTCCAGCGCATGCAGCCGTCCCAATGCTGCGTGTGTAAAAATACACATTTACCCCTCTCTTCTGCTACTTCTACTTTGTTTAAATTGACTTATTAGCAAAAACAAGCAAATGAGTTGCTAATCTTTTGTTTAAACTTAACTCACCTGCAGAAACACCTGCAGGTGCTTTCATGCATGGCTGGCTGTTGTAAAGTCTGCATTTGACCCGTTTCCCTGATTGATTCCTTATTAGCTTTTGGGCTGATATTCTAAATCCCATCCTGAACTGTGAGTTTGCTGCATTGTTATGTTTCTATAATTTCACTATTATAAATGAGTTTCTCAGTTTGTTGGGTTTTTTTTCTTTTGTGTAGTCGTCAGGCTGCATGTTGATAACTTTGAGTTTGGCTCAGTATTTTGACTGTAAGTTTAAACTATTGTGTTAATAAATTACTTTGCTTTGGAGAAAAGTTGTTTGTGCTTGTATGTGTCATGCGATGCATCAGATGCAAGATGTCTGCATAACAAAGAGAAACCGCTTCCTGGAGAACCACAGCTAGACAAATGAACAGAACGGCAGTAATGCTTTTCCCAATAAAATGATGCCCTTGTGTATGAAATAATCTAGAAATTATGAATTTCAACAAAATATATACCTGTTCAGTTTGGATTTTGAAGTACTGGGGTTTTCTGTTTACTTTTTAAAGCAAAAATCATTGTGACATGGCACCCAGATGGTTCTGTAGCTGTGCAGAAGCTCATTGGTCCTTTTGCAGAACTGCTCCTGCTATGAGAGGCTAAAAATGTTTAAAACACACACATTTCTTCTTGCGTGGTCCAAAAGCTTCCTCTCTTAGAGACTTTCTTCATTGTGCATTCTGTTTACTGTGCTCAAGCACATGAAGTAACTAGATCATCAGGGTAGAACAGATGTTTTCTGTCTTCAACTTTCAGAACAAGCAACTCTATAAATAAACTTAAAAGAGCAACAAGTAACTTATATACTTTAATTTGCATAAAAATATGCAAAATTATCCAATTAAGGTTGAAGTAAAGGAACATCATTGATCATTCTTAGTCTATATGTATTCAAGTCAGAAAATTAATAGAAAAATACCTCGAAGTTAAGTAATTCTGAAAACATTAGACCCAATCAAGCAGACTAACAAGCCATTTTTAGTGGTTTTAGTGATAAAACGCGATGAAATTAAAACATTTCAATGGCGCCTTAATCTAAACCTCATTTCTACCTAAATGTTAAAGCAACTAAATTATTTTTAGTTCTTTTATCCTTAGTATCATGTTGCTTAGAAAGTGCTGAATATGACTGTGGTGATCACTTTATTTCACTATAAGTAAATTTTTTTATAAATGTAGGCTATTTATAAATATATAATGGTACCATTAAAGTACACCTTTAATGGTGCATTAAAGGTGTACTTTAATGCACCAGCGGTGATGACACTGTGCAGCAGGGCAGAGCATGTTGGGAAACATCCTCACAGAGAAATCGCGATAATGTCTCTGTAACCTGGGTCGCTACGAACAATTTAGAGGGCGAAAAGCTCCGTGCTCTTCATTTAAAGACTACTTAAAACGGTATTCCATCCCAGGCTTCGATAGTAGTTACAGCTTGCCGTTAACGCCGATTCATTTCCGTTTTGTCAACAGTAACAGCCTGAGGGAAACCAGTTAGCCTCTGAGCTAACTGAAAAGCTAACTCCCCGAGGGACAGAAGCAACCAGTTTCATTGAAGCCAAAAGCACGAATGTCTTAAAAACAGACAATGCTGGACATTTATTGGATCCTGGGATGTTTAATGAGCTTCTCATTTAAGTGGAAAACGAGTTTTATCGGTAAGAGGACCTTGTCTTTTAACCAATAGCAATAAGTGCTAGCTTGCCTATCTGCTACACTGGCGGAGCTGCAGCAACATGTCAGCGTGGCCGCCATGTTGGCAGAGGCAACTTCAGCCAAAGAAGTATTTAAGTGACCGGAGCTGCGGTTTTATTGGGACTAAAGGGAGTTTGCATTTTTAGTTAACTGTTATAAACCCCAAGCAAAATGTATTACGTTGCTCTATATAGTTAAACACCAAGAAAAATAAATGTTAATTTCTTAATCCCTGAAGTTACATCTATTTGAACAAAAATAATTAGAACAAAATAATTTTATATTTGTCACTTAAGGAATAAAACAGATTTTTTAATCCCAGTGTACTGGGTGAATATTGATTGAATTTTCTTTTGTTGTTGATGTTGCTATTGTTGAAACAATACTTTACTTTTTCATCATTACAGTGTTTTAAATACATCTGAAATTTTTGCTATACAGGTCCACGAGGTCCTAGTCCACTTTTTGCAACATGAAATTATTACAAATTAAGTTCTTCTATGCTTTAAATCAGCATCATATCCCCCACTCCTCTTCTCCTGTTAGACCAAGTCCTGTAATTTATCAAAGAGTTAACTCCCCAAACGGACAAATATGCTGATTAAACGAAGAAAATGAACATCGTGCTTCATGGAATGGTTATGAAATGTTTCATTGCAAAATTAAGAGAATTGTTTTTGAAATTGAGAGAATAAAGTCATAATACTAGAATGAACTAATAGTACTAGGAGAAAAAAGTAGTAATTTAATAAGTTCTACATGGTTTAGATCTGGATCACTGACTGAAGCTTTTGTTTGTTCTTTAAAATTATTTTTACTTGTAATTTTACCACATTTTATGCTAATATTCCAAATTTATTCTGCTAATATTATGACTATTTTCACATTGTTTCAACTTTATTCTTGTAATTAAAAAACTAAATTCTTGAGTCTACTTCCCTAATTTGGGAAGTAGCGACATTAAAAACTAAGTACTCTTTTGTCAATTTAACAGCTTTGACATAATCTGGTTTGAACTACATCTAAAAAGTTTTATCAATGAAGCAAACATGAAAAGAATATACATCAGGCTTTATTATTTTAATTTTTCAAAAGATTTAAAATTATTTTAAATAATATTTATGCTCTTTGCCATTTGCTGTGTAAATATTAACTCATATTTTTCATATATAATTTGTAGTTTTGATTTCTGATTAATTTTAAAAGCAATTTTTAAACATTTTGATAAAATCTTAAAAGGAAAACATTTTTGCTTTTTAGCAATCTTAACATTAAACATTTTCTGTTTTTCCTGCAGGTTGATCACTTTCCCATTTCCGACAGGACCTCCAGTCTTGGTCTCAACGAACTAAATGTCAAGCAATGAAGGAGGAGCAGTCGGAACCAGAATCCCAGCCGATGGCGACGATGAGCAGGGATCCAGAGTCTCAGTCAGTCAAAAAAGAAGCGGGAGAGTTTCGCCTCTGTCAGGATGAAGAGAAGCTTTTAGTTAAGCAGGAGATAGAAATGGTTTTGGTGACTTCTGCCCATGAGGACGTCGTTAACAATGTACCGCAACTGGAGCAGATGATGGAGACTGGTGAGCAGGTTAAAGAGGAACCAGAACCGGTGCTGATTAAGGAGGAACAGGAGGACCAAGATGAAAAGTGGCTTGTAGTGAAGCAAGAGATTAAAGAAGAGAGTCAACCAGAGCCAAACAAAGTTCAACTTTTCTCTGCAAATTCTCCTGATGGTGAGAACCATCAGCAAGGAAGCAACCTGAAAGCCTTGGGAGATAAAGAGTTGAAGCCGAGAAAGAAACGGTGTAAAAAGAACCTGCCTTCCTGTGAAACATGCGGCCAAACGTTCACTCAACTTCGATACCTGACAGCTCACCTGAGGACTCACAAAGACGGGAAGCCTTTCCAGTGTGCGACCTGTGGCAAAGGTTTCAACAAGCAGAATAATTTGACCGTCCACATGAGAATTCACACGGGAGAGAAACCCTACCCTTGTGAACTGTGTGATAAATCCTTCAGAACCACCAGCCAGTGGGCCAGCCACACAAAAATCCACATCGCTGGAAATCCTTTCCGATGTGAGACCTGTGGGAAAACCTTCACCAAGCAAAACAACCTTACCAAACATGAAAGGGTTCATACGGGCGAGAAGCCCTATCCTTGTGAACTGTGTGATAAATCCTTCAGAACCACCAGCCAGTGGGCCAGCCACACAAGAACCCATACAGGCGAGAAGCCCTGTTCCTGCTCAACTTGTGGAAAAGGTTTCTCCAGACGCTACGACTTGAACGTCCACATGAGAACCCACACAGGTGAGAAGCCTTTCTCGTGTCATATTTGCGGGGAACGTTTCATCAGGAAGATCACCTTCAACTTTCACGTGAGAGCTCACACGAATGGGAAGCCCTTTGCCTGCGAAGTCTGCGACTCGTCATTCAACTACAGCTACGATCTGGCTCGTCACATGAGGATTCACACGGGCGAGAAGCCATTCCCGTGCCTGACCTGTGGGAAAACCTTCAGGGAGCGAGGAAGTCTGAACGGACACATCCGAATTCACACAGGCGAGAAGCCGCATGTCTGCATAGACTGTGGGAAAAGTTTCGCTCGAAAGCACAACTTGACTATTCACATGAGAACCCACACAGGCGAGAAGCCATATTCCTGCGATATATGTGGAAGGTCTTTCACTGACAACACTATACTGCTCAATCATGTCAGAACCCACTCAGGTGAAAAGTCTTTCTCATGTCCTTATTGTGGTAAAAGTTTCACCAAGAAATACACTTTGACTGTCCACATGAGGACTCACACAGGCGAGAAGCCGTTTTCCTGCGAGTCGTGTGGGGAGGCCTTTATTTCCAGAGGCAAACTGACTAAACATGTGTGTTAAATGAGCCTTCAGTGGGTTTTACTCACATTAGTAATGGATATCAAGCTTTGTTTACTCAAAAAAGGGTCAAATCTGACTGAACCTGTCTGGTTTGGAGTAACAGCACCACCTATGGGACAAATAATTTTATTGTTATTTATTGTTTAGGAGTTGATTAGTCAAAGAAAGAAAACAGATTATGGAGGAACATCCGATTTTCTCCAGACTATTTTTGTCTTAAGTTTTCTAAAAAGCAAAAATCTTATTAATGCTTAATAAATGTATTTACATTGGTTTAAAATTAATAATAATTATATTTGATTTACCCATTAGTACTTTCATTTTTGAACGACTGAGTGCATTTGTACAATGCAACAAAATAAATTCTCTTTTACTTCAGTCAACTTCAAATCCAGGTTAAAATGACAATAAATTTTGCTCATTTTTATGAACGAAATAAAAGTACCAAAGTTCACAGGCTACATTTTAGAGTTTGTGGTTGTTATGAGAGGCTGCCCATAACTTTGGCAGAAGCTACAGGTTTATAGCTAAAGGTACAGTAATAGTCAATAAAGTAGAATATACGCCCCAACGAGGCTCATTTGGCAGAATGAAAGAACATGAAAATAACCTTCAAGCAGATATTAAACATACTTTTCATAAAGCCCACATTTATGTTTTTAAATGCTTTTTTTATTGTTCTGATCTAATTTAAATGTTAAGTTTTCATTAACTGAAGTTAAGCTTCAGTAAGTGAAAAATCCTAACAGGAATAAAGGCTTTCAAGCATTTGTCTGAACATTTAATCTTTGTGTTTGACGTGGTGTTCCTGAAATTAATGTATTTTTCTTTAATATTCTGATTTATTAAATCGGACTGTATTTTTTTATTCAACTGCTCAGAATGTAATAAATATAATCTATATTTGGTAAACTTTAAATGTCAGTTCCTTCGGAGTCAATGCTGTTCTTAAATGTTCATTTTCTCCCACTGTTTGGTAAAATTACTCCAAATGAAACCGTAAAACCATTTCTTTAAAAACTTTATAAGCCTTTAACTTCTGATGAGTCATCAGTTTGGAAAATATGTTTCATTAAATGTATTATTTCAAAGATGGACCTGTTTTTAATCATTAATCACCCTTTATCTTTTTTTCAGTTATTTTATTACAAAACAGCATAAGTGTGACTAACATTAAGTACAATCTGTTAATTCTTTCAATCTTTTAAATAATACAAATTCCCTCTCTGTAAATGTGTGATTGACTTGTTTCTGTTGCATCTGTAATCAGTTATGAGATTAACTGAAATATTTTATACACTAATATTAAATAATGTACTATACCAACCCCTACAACATCCTTGCAATTGTTTTGGACTCTATAATCTTCTGACTCTCTTAACTCATTTTTGACTGCTACTTTTGTTTTCCTTCGTTTTTTGTCTTTTTTTATTAAACAAGCACTCCTCCCTTATTTAACAAAATAATTTGGAAATTGTATTTATTTATTTAGGTTTACTTTGCATGAAACAATTACAAAACAACATTTATATAAAGGGGGAAATAATTGTAATCTTTATGTTTTACTTTTCCACCACTTTATAAACTTCCTCTGACAGATCATCGGTTAAGGTGAGCGTTATCCTGTAATAATGTTCTGCTCTGCTGATAATTGGTTTGTTATAGTGAATGTGAAGAAAAAAAAATACCAAATTAAAGTTGAGAAAGATGAGTTGTTTTTATTATACAAAAATTTTTAAAATTTACCTCCTATTTTCGCTTCTTTTCTGTGGTACATATAAATGAGCCAATTTTTAATGATGATTGAAACTTTTATAAAATAGAGCCGTTGATGCTTATATAAGAGATCTTATAACCAGGTTGATGGCATTGCAGTGGATATATTTATTGTATAGTATTTTGTTATTGTCAATCCTGTACTGACCAGAGGATGGCGGTAATGCTTCATCTCAGTCGATTTACCAACCACCGTAAGAAGCAGAAACGTTAAATAAAAGGTTGGTGAGATTCTGATCATCATTAGAAAATGCTAAACATTATCACCTCATCTTTGAAGTGCGGATATCATTTCTAGTATTCCTTTAATACAGATTTCTCTGTTTTATCAGCAAAAGTATCGTGAGAGCGGCTATAGTTAGCTTCCGAGCTAAGTGAGAAGCTAATTGTTCGAGGAGAAGAAGTACTTCCCTGGCACAGGTGGCACAGACACTAAGAAAACTGGCACATTTTCAGACACTGGATCGTTTCGAGGATTTTCCGAGGGACAGGACGAGTTTTGCCGGTAAGAAAGCCATTATTGGCGAGCGATGACGAGCTAGCTGCGGTCTGTCTGCGCTGTGGCAGTACGTCAGGCCGTTCGCCATATTGGGGAGGGGAAAATGGCGAACAAACCATAACTGAGCCGATAAACTGAAGATGTATCCCGATTAAAAGCGTTACAAACGTTTTTATTTGACAAACATGTAAAAATTTGATAAATTTAAACATTATTTATACATCAATTCTGTCTTTTGCTAAATCTTACATCATTTAACTTTGATTCAATATTTTGACCATAAAATTCAACAAATTATGTTGACAACACATACCAGCCCCTATGGCTTTATAATATATGCAAGGATGGGCAGTAATTAGTTGCAGTTTCTTTAGTAAGTTTTTCATAATATTGTACTTAAATCAGTTGTTTCGCACTCCATATGTTTACTCCAGTAATATTATTCTAATGTATTGCTATCTGTTGACTCTTTTAACATCAGAAACAGAAGAAAAATAGTTTTTTTAACAATGAAAAGAAAAACTTTCAACTTTTTTTGTAATCAAGTGAATTTATTGAAAAACAGAAGAGCAGACTTTGACTTTTTTCATCTAAATCTAAAGAATTGAGAAAAAAGTTTTTGTTTCATCTTCAGATTACAATAAATAAAACTGAAGCAAGTTCATTTCACTTCAAACTTAACTGATCACAGTGCAGAGAGGCTGCAGCCAGTGTTGTGGTCAAGACCACCTAACCCGAGACCAAGACCAGAGCGTTTCGAGACCGAGACAAGACCAAGACTTTTAGGGTCCGAGACCAAGTCGAGACCAAGACCGAGGGAAGTTGAGACCAGCGCCCCATGCTACAGGACACGATAAATATGATCAAAATTGCTTCTCAAATTGATCTCAAAGATCCATATTCCCATAAAAACACCTATATATTGAATATTTAATAAATGTTACCAATATTAAAAGCAGAACAAACTTTGTTCTGCTTTGTTTCCATCTTTGTGCTACAATCCGCAGTGGTCTCATGCCATCCCTAAAAAGATAACGCCCTGAGTGTTTGCCCATATTGCTCATGTCAGAAACCATCACTGTCTGCACCATTAAACATAGCAATTGAGGCGATGCCCTGACGGTAAATAATGCTCAACTATGAACACTGACCAAGGAACAATAA
>NW_015115159.1:25598-26659 GCF_001443285.1 Poecilia latipinna | reverse complement strand
TCAAGACCAAGACCAGAGTGTATTGAGACCGAGACAAGACCAAGACTTTTAGGGTCCGAGACCAAGTCAAGACCAAGACCGAGGGAAGTCGAGACCGAGTCAAGACCAAGACCAGCACCCCACGCTACATGATACGATAAAATGTGTAATATGATCAAAATAACTTCTCAAATTGATCTGAAAGATCCATATTCACATAAAAACACCTAGATATTAAATACTTAATAAATTTTACGAATATTAAAAGCAGAACAAACTCTTTGTTCTGCTTTGCTTCCATCTCTGTGCTACGATCCGCGGTGGTCTCGTGGCATCCCTAAAAAGATAACGCCCTGGGTGTTTGTCCATGTTGCTCAGAAACCACCACTGTCTGCACCATTAAACATAGCAATTGAGGCAATGCCCTGACGCTCAACTATGAACACTGACCAAGGAGCAACAAGCAAGAAGTAACCAAGCACAAGGCGCTCACCGTGACTGTTTTCACCCTCTCTCCTGCTACATGAAGCCAGGCAGTCTGACACCATGGCAGACTACCATTACAGCTGCCACTTTGACCGAAAACAATCAAAGAGCAATGTGTATGCTCTGCGTGCTCTTTTGTTCTTGTTTTATTTATTTAATTTAAAAAATATCAATGTACATAATTACATAATATAATGATAGCTACTGCAGTGTACGCAGAGCATTACAAGAGCAAAGAACAGCTCTCAGTGACACTCCAGTCCTATTTTCTAAGTAAAGAGCCGTTCAGAAGAATCGGACTGTTCCTGAATGTCACATCACTGTATTGCGGACTTTTGAACACAGCGTTGTCCCATATATGCGACAAGTCAATCAACACCTCCGCACAATAATTAAGTGCAGTGAGTGACTTTTTTTCATCACAAATGCTTATGTGTCTCTGTACACCTAGCTTTGCTAAAATCATGTCTACTTTTCTAAGTGACGAAAAAAGTTAGACGTTGTTCCCACCGTCTGAAAGCGAAGCGATGTTGAGTTCGCTGTGGCCATCGGATTTCTTATGATTTATGCAGAGCTATTCTATTACTGACGAATAG
>NW_015115159.1:0-22893 GCF_001443285.1 Poecilia latipinna | reverse complement strand
TGCGCAGGCATGGTACTCACTGCATGTATGCTACTCTGACAGTGTATGGTAATCTGATAGAACAACGGCTCTCAGTGAGTGACACTCCAGTCCTATCTAATAAGTAAAGAGCCGTGGAGAAGAATCGACTGTTTCTAAATGTCACCTCACTATATTACAGACTTTTGGACATAGCGTTGTCCCATATATGCGACAAGTCAGTCTACACCTCCACACAATAACTCAGACAGTGAGTGACAACATTTTTCATCACAATGCTTATGTGTCTCTGTACAGCTAGCTTTGCTAACATCACGTTAACGGAGCTTACCTTCTTTTAGCTTCTTTTCTAAGTGACGAAAAAAGTTAGACGTTGTCCCCACCGTCTGTGACAGCGAAGCACTGCTGAGTTAGCTGTGGCCATCGGATTTCTTATGATTTATGCAGAGCTATTCTATTACTGACGAATAGACAGACATCTTCTGCCGCTCAGAGAAAACCACTGCACATGTCTCAGAGCGCCATGTGTGAGTGAAAGATGGGGGGGAGGGAGGAGAAACAGAAACACGGTTATTGCTTGGATTTTAATCGATGCGTTTTGCATCCACTGAAAACAAAGATGTTAACAAATAAACTGGACAGTATGCTGCACGTTTAGTGATATTTTCACAGTTGCGGTTTCGACTGGTCTTGAAATAAAATGCTGAGTCCTCAGCGACCGAGACGAGACCGAGACCATCAAAAAATGGTCTCGAGACCAAGACCGATCTTGAGTACTACAACACTGGCTGCAGCCAGTCAGCAGATGTTGGCTCCATTCAGCTTCCAGTCTGATACCAGCAGGAGATCAGCTCTTAAAGTAATAAAGTTTAAATTTGAGCCATCTTCACAACGGTTTTCAGTTCAGAACAACAGAATCACCAAAACCTCAGACCTCTAAGATCTAATCTCTCCACAGAATCAAATAATGAAACTTAATATTAATCAGAGTCTTTAAAAAGTCAATCTGGTTGATTTCAGTCTAGTCAACATTTGGAGAGTGAAATATCAAGTTTGAGCATCGATCTGTCAACCAGGTCCAGAGGTGGGCAGTAGTTACATTTACTAAAAAAAACTTTTAGGAATAAATAAGTTTAACTTTGCTGCTTTATTAGATCTATAATTCTCGTCTGAGGATAACTTAACCAATATTCCAATCAGCTTTCTACTACTAAAAATATCTTTTATCTTTGAACAGTTTTAAAACGTAGTTTTAGCTTAAAGGAGAGCTGAAATCAAATCTCAAGAAATTGATTTTGTATGAATATAATTTATTCTGAACCACTTCCATAACACTTTCTCTGACTGTAAAATAATCCTGTTTCCACAGTGTGGTGGTTCTGGGGTTACTGTCCACTCAGTCTGCCTGACCCGGGTTCATGACACACACTGTGCCTCAGCGAGCCACTAGAACCAAACTACTGTCCGCTGGTCGATGAGTGGAAATAGAAGGAAAATTATTTTTATTGTATATGAAGGTATGCTGGAAGGCTTTCAGACTGATATACAAATGTACAGAAAATCAACATGCAGGTGCTTTAATGATTTTCCTTCACCTGATGTTAGCTTAAAACACTCCAGTTCTCCTTTAAAGCCCTTTTCACAGATCATCAGAGGTGAAAAATAAAAGTACAGCAACATTGTCAAAGTTAGTGTTTGACTAACTTTTATCTTTATTGGTTTTAAAGCGTAAAGTCGGTCATATTGTGTCACTTAGTTGAGTTAATGTTGAGCACTTCCTCCAAGCTTCACATTAAAGCTGTTCGTTCTTCTGCTCTCAGGCCTTCCACCGCATCATGTCAACTTTGGAGCAGCTCCAGTGTTGACCTCAAAGAACCAACAACCACAGAGATGAAAGAGCAACAGCAGGAAGCAGAACCCCAGCCGGTGACGGGGATAAAAGAAGAAACAGAATCTCAACCAGTTAAAGAGGAACATGTTGAGTTGTCCATCTGTAAGGATGAAGGACCATTGGTGGTGAAGCAGGAAGCCAGCAGCTTCATGGTGAATCCTGCACATGAATCAGAGCTCCAGCAGACGACAGAGACTAAAGAGGAACCAGAACCGGTAGAGGTTAAAGAGGAGCTCTGCAGTGATCAGACTGAAGATCAGCTTGTAGTGAAGCAGGAGGCTGAGACCTTCATGGTGTCTCCTACTTGTGAGCAAAAAGACAACGGTGAACCAAGCAAGAACCAACAGCAGCAAGGAAGCAACCAGAAAGACTCCGGATCAAGTGGAGAAAAAGATCTGAAGCCAGAGAGGAGACATCAGGACACCAGAAATCACAGGGACGATGTGGACAAGTCAAAATCAAAGACACAAAGAAAAAAGTTGCCCACTTGTGAAATGTGTGGGAAAAGTTTCACTCAGCTCAGGTACCTGACTGCTCACCTGAGAACGCACACAGGTGGGAAACCATTCAAATGTGTGACCTGTGGAAGAGATTTTATTAAGCAGAATAACCTGACTAAACATGTAAGGATTCATACGGGTGAGAAACCATACCCATGTGAATTCTGTGATAAATCCTTCAGAACCAGCAGTCAGTGGGACAGTCACACTAGAACCCACACAGGCGAGAAGCCCTTTTCCTGTCCCACTTGTGGAAAATGCTTCTATAGGCGCTTTGACATGACCATCCATGTGAGAACCCACACAGGGGAGAAGCCGTTTTCATGTCAGATTTGTGGAGAGCGATTCATCAGAAAGACCACCTTTAAAGTCCATGTGAGAGCTCACACAGAGGAGAAGCCGTATGCCTGTACGGTCTGCGGCTCGGCCTTCAGGCTCGGCTATGATCTGGCTCGTCACATGAGGATTCACACGGGCGAAAAGCCGTTCTCATGCCCGACCTGCGGAAAATGCTTCAGGGTGAGAGGCAGTTTAAATGAACACCTGAGAGTTCACACAGGTGAGAAGCCTCATCTGTGTTTGACCTGTGGAAAAAGTTTCACCCGGAAGCGTAATCTGACGATTCACATGAGAACCCACACAGGCGAGAAGCCGTTTTCTTGTGATGACTGTGGTAAATCCTTCTCTGACAACACTGTGCTGATCAACCACATCCGAACCCACACAGGCGAGAAGCCCTACTCATGTCCTGCATGTGGAAAAAGTTTTGCTAAAAGATACACCCTGACGGTGCACATGAAGACCCACAAACGTGAGAAGCCGTTTTCCTGCCAGTCGTGTGGTGAGGCTTTCACATCAAGACGTAAACTGACCAAACATGTCTGCAGTTAATTCCTAGAATACCTGCAAACATCAGCATAATGAATAAAACACTCTGTGCTTGGAGTGCTGCTGCCATCTGCTGGACAAATTATATCCAGAGGAAGATTTACTGTAGAATCTGGGATTTTTCTAGTCTTCTCAGATGCTGATGTTATGTCATTTCTTTGTTGTTAGAAGAAATAATTCATGTTTTTTTCAGCATACTTATTGAAGTCATGACTCTGCTTCCAGATGTGTTTGACTAAACATCAGCTTCATGTTTCCTAAAGACTCTTCACTCTTCATTCAACATGATCTGAGCCATTCTGGTACGAGTCCGATTGTTTTCAAAGCATCTGCAGCCTGAAAGGTCAGGTCACATTTTAACTGTCCACAATGAAGCCTCGCTGCCGTTAAATTAGCAGCATAAACGACCAGGCAAAAACAAAAAATCATATTTCAGCAAAATGTTGAATTGAGCACAAAGGCCTGCTGTGTGAATGCAGCCTTTGTTGAATTTCATGAGCCTGAACTGTTTGTGCTTTGTTACCAGATTTCAAACTGATCTCTTTGAGACACAATATATGTGCTGCAATTCCTATAAATAAATGAGAAATGTAGCATTTTGCCTGCACTCTGATTTCTCCCTTTGCAGAGATCAAGGACTGGGAAAGCAATCAGGTTTTAGAATCGGAGGGGTTGTCCAATCAGCTTGGAGCTGAAAGTATCTGGTCCAGGACCAGCTTTATTTTTATTAAAAATAATATTCCATTAAAAATTGTCCAAAATAAAACAAAACACACACGCACACACACACACACACACACACACCTGCTGCATTTCACTCAATCCAGTGGACACAACACATGAACATAAATTCTTTATTTTTATTTATTGGGAATTTAATATTTTTTTCTTCATCTGTCTGCAAAAGATATTAATTTATTTAATCTCCAACTTACAAACACATTTCAGGAGAAAAGTAGAACTAATCTCAGTTATTTTGGCCTCTAAGGTTCCTCTGGAGGCCGACCAGACGCACGTTATTAGTTTGTTTAGCCAGACAAGCAGCAATTTAAATTTTATAATGTGCTAAATGACACTTATTTAATTAGTGAGTATTTCTCACCAGCGACATGCTTGTTTCCCTACATTAAACTAGTGCCTGTTATGCTGCTTAAAACAAATTTATTTTCCATTTGGTATTTGATTTTATTTGTCAGATAAATTATTTTCCTTCAATGGGGCAAATAATGATAAAGATCAGACTGTAGAGCAGGACTGAGGAAACTGGATTTATTGCAGCTTATATTGTGGTTATTTTACCAACATCTCCTCTTTTTGATTTTCAGATAGCGTGCAGTGATAGTATGTTCCTAAGCATCAAATCGTTCTTGGATCCTCTAGTTTTATCAAAGCCAAGCAAGTTAAACACAGGAGACTAGATATTAGTCATGCTGCAGTCAAACATGAATTATACATCAACTTTTACAAACCAGAACATCCAAATACATCAACACACACATTAAGTTTATATTTTCATGTGGAGACATATTTCTGAGATGCATAAGAAAGAAAAGATCCATCAGCTGTGAAGTACTTTACGGCTTCTGGAACACAGAAAACTACAATAAACTAGAACAATAAAAAAGATCAGGGCAGAAGAGACATCAGAACAATAAACCTGATCAATTATCAGAGAGACAAAAGGGAATCTATTTGGGTTAACAGAACTTTGCAAAAGATTCAGAATCCCTGTCTTCAACACAAACCCCAGCATGTAGCGGCTGAGTGAATCTGGTCTGGACTCTGTGGAGGAGAGTCATATCCTTCATGACTTTAGAGACGCTGTAGAAGGACAGAACACCTGCTCTGTCATCCAGGTACACTCCGACTCTGGAGGAAACTGGACCCGGGGTGGGGGTCCAGATGTTGTTATGACCAAAACTAAAACTGCTTTCAGAACAACTCAGTGCCCAAGATTTGTCATTGTATCCAAATCCACATTCGTTCTTGTTTCCTGCTCTGCTGATATTGCTGTAAGCGACGGCTACACGAACTCTCCCTTTCCACTCCACCTCCCAGTAACAACGCCCAGTCACTCTCTCTCTGCTCAGAACCTGAGGCCAAACAGAAAATTTGCCTGTACAGTTATATAAATTTCGCCTTGTCCATGTCACTGTCCTGTTCTTCACATTTACTTCCAAATTACTGTTTGCTGTGTTTGGATCCAATGAGAATTCAAATGTATATTTTAAGAATCCAGCTCTGTTCTGTGGTTCTGGTTCTGCTGCAGCCGACACTGTGTCATGGCCTTTATGTTCCTCCATCAGACAGATGAGACAGATACACTTCTGATCAGTGCGGCAGAACATCTTCATCAACTCATCATGACGAGAGCAGACATTCTCCAGAACGTTCTTGAACGGCTCCACCAGCTTGTGTTTCTTAAATGTAGCTGAATCATAATGAAGGTGAGGATTTTTCTCACAGAAAGAAGCCAGACAGAATAAACAGGACCTGAAGGCTTTCAGTTTCCTCCCAGTGCAGAAATCACAGGCCACGTCTTCAGGTCCAGCATAGCAGTGATCAGCAGGAGCAGCTTGGAGTCCAGTCTTCTTCAGCTGCTCCACTAAAGCTGCTAGCATGGTGTTCTTCTGCAGGAGAGGCCTTGGTGTGAAGGTCTGTCTGCACTGAGGGCAGTGGTAGATTTTCTTCTCCTCATTCTCATCCCAGAAGCTTTTAATGCAGCTCATGCAGTAGCTGTGTCCACAGGGAATCGTCACCGGATCCTTCAGTAGATCCAGACAGATCGGACAGGAGAAAGTTTCTCGGTTCAGCTGAACTGCCTGCTGCGCCATTTCACCTCTCAGTCACAGTGACTGTGTGAGTTTCATCTCCAGAGAACAGAAACTGGTTTGAGCTCCGATCCACCAATCACAGGTCAGTGCAGAGAAGCTGCAGCCAATCAGATGTTGGCTCCTCCCAGCTTCAAGCTGTATGAGAGCAGCAAGGAGAGGAAAGCTTTGATTCCAGGAAGAGAAGGGCTAGAAAAGTCATGACGTTTCCAGTTTAACCATCTTCACAATAGTTTTCCTTTCAAAACAACTGAGTCACCCGAACCTCAGCTCTCCAACGTCTGATCTCTCCACAGTATCAGAAAATCAAACAAAGAGCTTCATAATTGAGTGTAGGAATAAAACTCTGATTTAACAACAGAAAAACCAGAACATTTTCAGGAGTTTCATATTTATAAACTATCAATATTTCCTTTTGCTTCAAAAGCATCCATTCATTTTCTGTACACTCTTGTCCCCAGTGGGGTCAGGAGGTTCTGACCCCACTGGAGTCATGAGAATGACTGCGACATATATGCTCATTATTATTATTATTATTATTATTATTATTATTATTATTATTATTATTATTATTATTATTATAGTTGTTGGATTTGAACCCTGAACTATAATATTGTGATTGAAGCACAGAAACACACAAGACGAACAACCAAAGTCTCACACACGCACACACACGCACAGACACGCACGCGCTCACTGCTAGAGATAATCTAACTTTGTTTTTGGACAAACCAGAGCACCTGGAGGAATCCCATCCTTTCAGTTATAAAAACTTTGTTTCCCTTCAGATAGTTTTATCTAAAGGGATTTGTTGCCCTTCTTTGTTTATGACCGTCTTTTAGCCACTGATTGTTTTTTTATCTTGTGGTTAGAAGTCTTTCTTGGGAGGATTGAATTGACCCTCAAAGGAAGTTCAGTGGCTTTTCTTTTTCTCATCCTCATGATTGATAAACTTTGATTTGGTCCCAGGTTCCAATTTTTCTTTCACTTTTAGATCCTGAATCTTTCTCAGGTAATTTTTTCGAATGTCCTGCAGATCTTTAACGGTATTTTCAGCCTCGGTGTAATCGCGGAGCAGCTCAGTTTGACGGGACAGATCTTCTGTTAGGATCTGAAGATGTTTTTCTAACTTTGTGTTAAGTTTTTTTAGCCTTTCCTTCTCTTGTTTTGCACTCTTGTAGACATATTTCAGGACAGGCATGTCAATTAATTGTTGTTCAATGCTATTAAGCTCTTGTAAAAGTTCAATATTCTTTCTTTTTACTTTTTCCAATGTTTTATCTTTTTCACTGATTTTCACCTTCCAAGCCCAACAGTGATCCTCATGACTCTTCATCTCTTTCACAACATTTTCTTTAATCTTCCTCAAGGTTTCAATTGAATTCTTAGCCTGTCTGTGATTATGATACAATCCATTTTGATATGAAAGTTTGTCCTTCAGTACTTTAAGGTTTTTCAATAACGTTGTGTTAAGTTTTATGAGCCTTTCTTGCTCCATTTTGGACGCTTTACACTGAGATTCCAACATCTCTTTCTGAATTAATTCCTGCTTCATCCTCTTTGATGTCTCCATATGTTCAAACGCTTTTCTCTCTAAATTTATCAGTTTTTTTTCTTCTGCCTCCCAGATATCTAGCTCCAAATGTAAATTCTCACCCTGTTTTTCACATGCTTTGCTCAACTTCATCTCGGCTTTCTCCAAAGTTTTCCAATCTTGTTTCTGAAATTGGAGGTCCTTGGTGTTCTGAAGCTTTTCATTCATTTTGATGAGTTCTTGAACCGCCTTGTTATTCCTTTTCCGCATTTCTTCAGGATCAAAGGAAGCAGATTCCTCCCTCTTTTTGAAAAGGTTCAACATTTTGAGATTTTTTTGTTTGAAAAGGAAGAGCAAAATGAAACACAGATCAGAAAACTGAGAGAATGCAGTCAGAATACTGAGAGCTAGAATATCAAAGGCATCTGTGACATCATTGATGACATTATGTGTCCTGGAACTGTTTTAAAATGTTAGTGAGTGAAACAGATGGGAAGAGATAATAATTAGATTAAAAATAGGCCATACATATCTAAATGAAATTATTTTAATTGGGAGAAAAAGACAATGATTAAATGGGATGTGGAGGAAAAGAAAATGTGGAACATGCATTGATGAATTGTGACGTGTATATGCCTGAAAGGACACATACACGTCACAATTATATTCCTTTAAGAATGGAGTCTTAAAGGAATATAAGGACCTGAAGGAAATAAGGACAAAAATTCTACAGTAAGGAAAATATTATTTATGGTACAAAATTTAAAACCAATTTAATGGACGTAACTTATTAATGCTGCTACACACTCATGTACAGTAGGTGGCGGTATGCACCTTGAAGTTGCTTGTGATCCGCTATTATAAAAACGAAGAAGAAACTCCGCTCCAATAGGTGGCGGTAGCGTGCTTTAGCTGGTTGCCTAGAAGGACGAAAAAGGAAAGGAAAGATAAAATTGGTCTTTATTTTCTGGGTGTTAATATTTCCCTATACCGCGCTCAATTAAAGTATTTACAGACTCTGTTTAGCACTGCATTTTTGTAGCTTCGGCAGAAAGTACAGCTTGAGTTATGCAATTCATCTTCTGAACTAACCCAGAAGCTAACTCTCTAACTCTCCGAGCACAAACACCAACTGCATTTCTTTCTGTGTAGAAGGATAAATTGTACTTGAAACACTGCAGCTGGATTGTTTCGAGGCTTTTCTAGAGGTAGAAAAGTGAAGTTGGTCTTTAACATCTGCACTGACTGAGCTGCACAAACACGTCAGGGCGTCCGCCATCTTTGGTGAGTCAACAATGGGCAGTGAATCAAGTGAAATGAGCAGAGAAGCTGCCATACTTACTGGAATAAAAATCATTTAGGGTATTTAACTATATAAACAAATATCTTTCTGCTTTGAGCCTTTGAATATCTATGTGATGTGAATGATTTTTAGAAAAATATACAACAGATTAGATGAAACAAAGAAGAGACTTAACACAGATCACTGGATGTTTACTGGACGCTGCGTTGTTTCCAACTTTTCCTCTGGAGTTATTTTTGGTAAGAGAAAAACCATCTTTGACTGATAAAAGTGGTTCTGTACAGAGTAACTAATGTACAGATAAAAAAACGTTTAGAAAGATACAGATTGAGCTGCTTTTAAAGAAAATCACAGAGTGGCAAAACCCTGATAGACTATATCTATTAAAAATAAAAATAAGCTTTAGAACAGAGGTGTCCTGTAACTTTTAGATGTGCCTCTGCTGCACCACCTGAATAGAATAATTAGGTCATTATCAAGGCGCTGGAGAATTTATCCACACAGGAAGGAGGTAATTAAGCCGTTTCATTCCAGTGTTTTGTACCTGTGGCACATCTAAAATCTGCAGGACAGCAGAGGTCTGGAGTTTGACTCCCTGCTTTAGAACACTTGGAATGAAAGTGCCGTTTGGCTCAGATCCGCGTTGGACTAACGTCATATCCGGTGGTGCGCAGCCCTTTACAGGATGTGACGGTGTGCTTTTCTTCAGTGTCCGCCACTTCATGTAGCATACTGTCAAAAATGCCGAAACGTTGCGTAGCGGCTGGGTGTTGTAATTACCCAAATGAACACATTTCACTGTTCTCATTCCCAAAAGATGAAAAGCTTCGAGACCAATGGACGCAGCAGGTTCAGAGAACCAGAGGCAGCTGGCTTCCCACTCCGTCTTCTGTTCTCTGTAGCGAGCATTTCACTGCAGACTGCTTCGAGGAGGCGCCCGGATTAAAGGAGTCTTTCGGTTTGGAAGTACGCTACAAACGGGTTGTTAAACCGACTGCTGTCCCTTCGATTTTTGAGATGATACCCACATCTGAAAACAGTACCAGCAGAACCAAACGGCACAGAGAAGCGCCGGTTCCCAGACACTCCCGGAAAAGAGTAAGTCTGTCGATCCTGTCGGGTTCGACAGATGTATAAATCAAAAGATGTTTTCATAGTATAGTCGCACTTCAGCTTATTTTTTACTGAAGTGTGAGTGAAAAGGAGTCATAAAAAAATTATATTTCAGTACTATCTCTACGGCTTAAATAATATACAAACATAAAAATATCATTCATAAATTCATGGAGTAGAAACTATTTTAAATTAATTTTTTCTTGTATACAAAGTTTCAATTTCCCATAAAATGCTGTCTCTCTCTGGTGCATTGGTTAAAACTAGTATTATCTGAGAAAAAGGTAACTGAACAAGTGTTTCTCTTGCCTATCTTTTTTATTCCAGAATTATTACATTTTTAAAATGTGCTATTACTTTGTTTGTATGTCTTAATAAAACAGAATTTGCATTGTACTCCACGATATTGAAGGTAATTGCATCATATCCGGTGGCGGAACGCAAAGGGGGCGGGACTTCCGGCAGACGTAAACAATAAGGCCAGTGGTGTCCAAAGTGGGTCCTGGAGGGCCGACTTCCTGCATGTTTTGTTCTCTCCCTGGTGGTAACAACCTGTTCAGCATGTCGGTGTTCCTCTTAGGCCTCTAATGAGCCATCACTTGATCCAGGTGCGTTAAACCAGGGAGAGAACTAAAACATGCAGGATCCCGGCCCTCCAGACCCACTTTGGGGACCACTGTTCTTGGCGATCTTCTGTATATCTTCAGTTAAAAGACTGTGTTTGTAGTAACAATATCTTCAGTTTGGAAAACATAAAGACAGCAGGTATGTCTACTCCCCAGATCCACTTACCTGTCTAGTGGTAGCAGTGATTCATTTAAATTGGGCTGCCAACCACCAATAAAATCAAAAGAAGACGACTACAGGTACATTAACTGTAAGGCAGAAATACGACCTGAACAAGAGTCAGAAATTTCAGATTGTGATTAAAAATTGGCTGCAAATGTTTTTATGATATAAAAATGTCATTAATGTTGTGCTGTTTTTTATTCTATCAGGTCTTCCACAGCAGTATGTCTGCCAATCAAGCTGCCGTAACTTCAAAGAGGAGCTCCTTTCTTGATCACAAGATGCCAAATGTTAAAATAAAAGAGGAACTAGAATCGAAGAAGATTACTGAGGCTAACGAGGAACAAGAACCAACCAAAGACGAACATGTTGAACGGTGGGTCTACGAGGATGAAGGTCAGATGGAGATTTCTGCTTATGAAAAAATATTCCACAATGTACCAGAACAACGGCAGATTGGAGCAATGAAGAAGGAACCAGACCCAGTGCAGATAAAACAGGAGCCAGAACCAGAACATATGAAGGAGGAACCAGAACCTTCGCTAATTAAACTGGAACTAGAACCTGTGCAGATGAAACGGAAGCCAGAACCTGTATTGAAGAAACAGAAAGGTCTTTCCAGTAATGCTCAAACCCCAACGGTTGTAAACACAAAGTCAAGAGGAAACACAAACCAAAAAAGCTCCTCTCTGCACAAGGCAACAAACCTAAGAAAAGAAACAACAGCAGGCGAAGAGGAACCAGTGGAAACAAGAGGCCGAAAGCCTCCGGAGCAAACGGGGGGCCGAAAGCCTCCGGAGCAAACGGGGGGCCGAAAGCCTCCGGAGCAAACGGGAGGCCGAAAGCCTCCGGAGCAAACGGGAGGCCGAAACCAGGGGACATCAGCTCGCCCATTAACAAGGTAGAGATTTCAAAACTCATAGAACCAGTCCCACCCTTGTGAAATATGTGGTAAATGCTACCGCTTGCCCAGGAATTTGACCGACCACTTAACTCATTCTGGTGAGAGGCCTTTTTGCTGTAGCTTGCCTGGTAAATGCTTTAATGAAATGGCTCATTTGGATCATAACATAAAAATTCACACAAGCAAGAAGCCGTATCTTTGTAAACTGCGTGGTAAATCTTTCCAGTCATTTTCCTCCTCAGTGGTAAACTGTGATTCCTTCCTACAGGTTTTAAAACTTTCCTCCAACTGTTTTGATTGAGGGATCTGCCTTGTTTCCATTGCACCACTTCTTTCCCATCGATTAAAAAACCTGACTTGAGTGTTGAGGCTTCATGTGAACCTTGTATTCAACCAGCAACAAAGGACCGGAAGTATCATTTATGTTTAAAATAATCTATAAACATTTGCATCTTTTCACCTAAAACCTAAATCAACCAGAATAAAGCTGTATTTGCAGAACAGTTATATCTCTTAGCTTTGTTAGCAAATCCTCTGACAATTTCCATGTTTCTGACCCAGTTACAAAGTTTTCAGTTTGAGATTGGTTCCATTGCCATGAATGTATTGAATTCAGTTTTATTCTAGTTACTCTAACAATAAAAAGGGATACATTTCTAAAATTCGACCAATCAGAACCTGAGTTTTTCCGGCTCTATGCCATAACACACCAGGTTCACACTTGTGCTCTGTTTGTTTCACCTCTTAGGCTGTTTGTTTTTGATCTCAACTGAATCCAACAAAAAGTTTAATAGTGTGGAGGAAGCATTTCAGATGATCCGTGAAGACTCTGGGACAGAAGTGTGTGTCCAGGATTCCTCGTCTGAAGATGAAGAACTCATTTTTCCAGCTCATAGTGAAGATTTGGAGTTTGAAGGGCTTTAACCTGAGAGGTAAGATGAGCGTTTTTCACACGGCGCTTCATGGTTTCTCTCAATAAATGTATTTATTTATTTATTATAGAGAATTTTAGGCAATCAGTACGCTTGAATATGAAGTCTGTCGTCCGCGGACAGCAGGCGCGGCTCATGGAGTGCACACAGTACGACTGAGTGCACTGTGTGGGACCCTTAACATTGTTTTAAGTCTTGTTCCGAGTCAAATAAAATAACAGACATACAGGCCATACTCCTCCTCATTTGGGGAATAATGGCATGATTTAATGTTATTTTGACAATAAATATTATTCTTTTATGCTTAATGACGACAAAGGTGATGACAGAGACTACGAGCCACCAAGAAGAGTCTTAATCTCTGCCTCACACGATCCTGAGGGGTACGTAATCGTAATCTATTTACTTTTGGAAAATTACTCATGTTTGAATGTAGTCTTGGTTCTTTAACAAGCATTCATATTTAATTGAGCTCTAATAAGGAACCCCAACAGGAGAGAAGAAAATCCAAAAAGGCTGCTGGTGAGGGTGCAACAGTTTGGCATGGCAAAGATGAGGAGGATCATCACCACCACTTCAATTTCACACCAACAAGAAAACCAGGCCCCACCTTAAACCAGGAAACATCCTGGACCCCACTGTCTCTGTTTCATTTGTTTTTCAGCGCGTCTGTGATACAAACACTCATTGACAATACAAATGCTAACACCTGAAACTTTTTTATGCATAGCGGAAAGAGCGGGTACAGCGGGGGCCAGGGCTTGAATTACTCGTCTGTTTTGAACCTCTTGCCGCCGTCTTTGCTGGGTGAGGGCTACACTTTGTATGTAGTCTGTTTTTGCACTGCAATTAGGCTCCAGTTGGAGTCAAACAAAGCAGCTTATTGCCGTTTTTGATGTGTGAAAAAACTAAGTTCTTTACAAAAAGAAGAGAAATCCCCACTTTTCTAAATGATGCTGAAATGGCCAAACGTCTAAGTATGTCTACATAAAAAAGTAATTTTGTTTTGGTTTGCCTCGGTTCCTTTCGTTTTGCACAAGTTGCTTTAGGATTTCCAACAGTTTGTATTCCTGTTAATTATACTTTAAAAGGTTTATGTGGCATTTAATGCTGAAAAATTGAAGGAGGAAAGTATTTTTGTCCATGTTCCTTATCTTTTATAAGATATATTGAGTATTATAACATGATACCAAAATTATTCTAACATTTGTAAGCTATTTGCACATGATGCATCTTGTTCGTGTTTGAAGAGCATTAATGAATCCAAACCGTTATTCTGTTGATTCTTCTCTGTTCCATCAACACTCTAGAACACACGGGTTTTCTGGTTCTGGTCCACTCTGCATCCCCAGAATCGAGCCAAACATGGAGAGAAGCAACATTCAGTTTTTATGCTTCTGTTTGAAATACATTTTTAAAACCCTTCAAAACAGGTGAAACAAGGAGTTCCTTTAAATCAAGGCTAAAGACAATTGGTTGAGTTGCCTTCAATTAATATTAACTGTAAAAAAAAATATTTAATCTGAATTTAAATCATTTTTGTACTTGTTGACTGGAGAAAGCCTATTTTAAGTTTATTCTTTCTAACCAAATAGAGAAGGTACACTTTAAATGTTTTAAAATCAAAAGTCTCCTTGACATAAGCAGTATGACTGAAGTGTTTCAGGACTGAGCCAAGTGTCCTCTGTATTGGAAATCAAAATAAGCAGAAAAAACCCAGGCAAAATTAAATGAAAACCTTCAGTAGAAAAACAAACGTTTACGTTTGAAGACGGAACCTTAAGCACAAACCCTGTTTCTGGTGTAAATCTTCGTGTGAGACATCCGGCGGAAGTAAACAACAGGGCGCTAGCAGCGTTAGCTTTCAGGCTTCCTTCAGTTTATCGTCGTTTGTGAGACGGTTTCTGCTGTGTGAACTGAATATTTCAGTATCTGAGGTAATTACATCTTGATTTCAACGTCAGCCGTGTTGCTGATACCAGCTGGAAAACCAAAATTATCTCAACCTGCAGGTATGTTAACTGCACGGTTCTGAATGAACTAACGGGAATGGAAAGAATATGATCTAAATCTAGCTGAGGTAGAAAGATGAGTCAGTTAATTAATCAAGTTGTTGTTAATCACCCTTTTATATTTTACATACGAGAGTAAGCGGGGAGAAAACAGGCAGTTCAACAACTTTTAATACAGAAGCAGCCGAACTAAACGTTTCCAATTAA
The DNA here is from genome assembly GCF_001443285.1 of Poecilia latipinna. Taxonomy (NCBI): domain Eukaryota; kingdom Metazoa; phylum Chordata; class Actinopteri; order Cyprinodontiformes; family Poeciliidae; genus Poecilia; species Poecilia latipinna. The sequence goes on along the minus strand of NW_015115159.1, from coordinate 8,010 downwards.
TTTTTAGCTTTTTTATTGAGATCTACTGCTGTTACAAATAAACTCGTATTTTGTTGTGACTGGAGATCAACTTCAGATGAAGCTCAAAACTCCCCATCTGGAGGCTTTGCCCCGCCAGAACGTAACGTCTTTAGGTCCGCCATTTTGGGAGTGGCATGCTGTCCTCAGGAATACAAAATTAATCAGCTATTTTTCACAAATGGTTTTCATAACTAAGATGTCAGTGCGGAATCAGCTTGTTAATAACATTTTCTAAAGTTAATCATGACAAAAAATAGAGTCCAAACACTCTTGCAGTTGCACTGCAAAGTTTTTAAAGTGTGGGGTGTGTGAGTTGGTAGGATTACGTCCTAGGTCTACCTCTACAGTTAAATTATGAAATATTTTTCACATGTCACATTTTAGTTCAACAAATTTAGGAACATAATCCAAAATGAAAGCATAATTGTGAATTACAATTTCACAATTGGAAAAGCTTAATTGTGTATTAAGTTATGTTACAGAATTGTAGAGTTTATTTGATCATATCTCTTGCGTTTTTCTCATCCTGCCATTTTGTTTTGTTGTTTCTGCAGCTTAGTGCACTATTAGGAAGTGCTGGTTGGATTAGTTCTTTTTCATCCAACATTGTCTTCCTCTTTTGTAAAAAAAAAAAAAAAAAGACATAAATGTTGTTTATTAAATAGTTACTAATCTCCTGTTTTTGACTTCCTCAGGTCTTCCACAGCATCATGTCGGTTATTACTTGGGAGGTTGATGCTGATCACATTCTCATTAGCAAACAAAGGTCAAGCTCTCCTCTTGACCATGATTTACCAAACGGTGTGGAAATAAAAGATGAACCGGAACCCCAGACGACTGAGACAGAAGACCCAGAACCTCGAGTGATTAAAGAAGAACAGATTGAGTTGTGCATCTTTCAAGATGAAGGCCAGGTTTTGGTGAAGCAAGAGGCTGAAACCTCCATCTCCATGGAGAATCCTGCTTATAGGGAAGCATTTCAAGACGGACCAGAGCAGCAGCAGATGATGGAGACGAAGGAGGAACCAGAGCCTGTAGAGATTAAAGAGGAGCAGGAGGAGTCCTGCGGTAATCAGGACATAGAACAGCCAAATGTTTTTGAGTTTTGTGGTAATTCTTTCATGCAGCATACTGAGTTGGCTAATCACATGATACCTCAAGCAGATGAGAAACCTTTCTCCTGCCTGACTTGTGGAAGAGGTTTTAACAAGCAGTACAACTTGACCGTCCACATGAGAACTCACACAGGTGAGAAGCCATACCCTTGTGAGCTGTGTGATAAATCTTTCAGGAGGAGCAATGATTTGGCCCGTCACATCAGAACTCACACAGGTGAGACACCATATTCCTGTCAGTTTTGTGGTAAATCCTTTAACGACAACAGTCATCTCACCATTCACCTGAGAACACACACTGGTGAGAAGCCCTACTCATGTGAAGTGTGCGGTAAATCTTTGACTGACAGCAGTCATTTGATCAAGCACATGAGAACTCACACACCTGAAAAGCCTTTCCCATGCCTGACTTGTGGAAAAGGTTTCACTGCTCAGTCTGACCTGACAGTCCACATGAGAACCCACACCGGTGAGAAGCCCTTCACCTGTCTGTTCTGTGGTAAAGGTTTTATCCAGAAAACTACCCTGAGTTATCACATGAGGACCCACACAGGTGAGAAGCCTTTTCCATGTGACCTGTGTGATAAATCTTTTATTCAAAGCAGCGATCTGGCCCGCCACCTCCGAACCCACACAGGGGAGAAACCATATTCTTGTGACTTGTGTGACAAATCTTTCAGACAGAGCAGCGATCTGGCTCGTCATATTAGAACTCACACGGGAGAGAAGCCATTCTCATGTCAGACCTGTGGAAAAGGTTTTACCAAGCAGAATAATCTGACGGTGCACATGAGGATTCATACAGGTGAGAAGCCTTATTCTTGTGAAGCATGTGGTGAATCCTTCACTGTCAAATTTAGTTTGACTAAACACAAATGTAAAAATGCCAACCAGGAAGTTCTGCGACAGTAGAGCTGCTCTCTGATTCACAAACTAGTCAGGTTTATTGGTATAGCACATTTCAGCAACAAGGCAGTTCAAATTGATTTGCATGATTAAAACATAACACATTAAATAATTTAGAAACATGCAGCAAACTACATTTTGTCAAATCCCATCATCAAAATCATCACACATAATAATCCTCAAATATATTAATACATTTACAAGCAGTGTAATAACTGTTTATGCATGGAAAATTTCAGGTTTTCCATGAGTTTAACATTTGAAACAAAACACAAATAGATTTGGTGTTGATCAAAGACAAACAAATGGAGTTTTAGCCTCAATGTACAGAACGTCAGTGTTTCAACAGTTGTGCAGTTTTTGGATGTTTGTTTATTGAAGGCAAGGTTGTCACCATCTTCAGAAAAAGACTAAATGGCAGGATTTAGGCCCCTTCCCCTCGTTGTGTTTGTGAAAAAAGGAACGGGGGTTGAAGTCAACCCTCCTCTGTTACGCCCCTGAATCACCAAGCCAGCAGGCAGGATGCCACTGCCTCTACTGGTGATTTCTGATTGGCCAAATGGGCTTCCAATGGATGTTATGATAGAAATTTGTATAAATCTCATCAGAATACACCTTTTTAACAGGCATATTCATGTTTTTATTTTGCTTGGGTTTCCCCATCATTTTCTTACTGATTGCTGTATTTTATATCTGGGGATTATTTTGTAACCTGCATGTCATGTAAAATAACTGTTAAAAATGTTATTTCAACAAAGCTTACAGCTTGATGTGTTGATACAACATGAATGAAGTGTTAAAATAAGGGTTTTTATTATTGATTTGTTATTCCTGAGTATTAGCGGTATCCTGCTTCAGATGATTAAAATATGTTATGTTTGGATGATTAAACTATTTACATTCATTCTTTTAATTGGTATTTTGTATTTTTTTTTTGTCTTTTCCCCAGCTTGTGTTTAAAAATTAACACACAGATAACCCCCATCTCACAATCCGTACCAGTTACTTTGATAAGTGCTGAGTGTGCACAAGTTTACATAAAACAGACCACAGGTAGTAAAAAAATAGCAAAATCAAGTAATTCAATTCAGAGTATTTTGTATAGTGGTAATTCACAGGGAATATCTCACAAGGCGCTCTACAAAAAGTCATTTCAGGAAACAAACAGAGAAGCATTGCTTCTCTGTTTGCTACAAGTGTAGCAATAAAACTAAATATTTAAGATTTTGAAACTTAGAACATCTAAGCCACTAAACATTTTGTAATAAAAAATAAAAATTAAATCGGAAGCCAGGTTCAGTTTCGTGCTGGGGGCGGAACTTATGGTGCGCTCTTGTTTCAGGTGTACATCTCCGCGTTGGACATTCAGCGGAAGTAAACAACAGCAGGCTAGTAACATTAGCTACCAGGGTTCCTCCTGTTTACCGTCGGCTAGAAAGAGGTTTCTGCTGTGTGAGCTTAATGTTTCAGTGTCTGCAGTAACAATGTCTTCAGTTCTTCATCGGAGAGCTGCTGCTGCAGAAACATTCAACAACATCGACTTTTAGGAGGAAGAGATCGACCATCAGCTCAGACTGCTGGATACCAGCTGGAAAACCCAACTCATCTCGGAACCTCCAGGTATGTACACTTTATGGTTCTGAATGAACTGACACTGAAATACAGAGAATACGTTCAAGGAACTAGTTGATACCGCGGATTATTATTTGGTTGGCTGATAGGGCAACCCGTCCTGTTTAGGTCGACGGAACCTTGATATACAAGGTAAATTTATAAAACATTTAATTTACCTTGTTTAAATATTGGCAATAGTTTTGTTTTTGGCTTAGTATGTTGATTTTACGTTATCTGAAGGTAAAGTATTACAGAATACCATACTTGTATAATCCAAACACCTACAAATAATGTTATTGATAATTGATAAATGAGTCATGTCCATCACAGGTGAGGCATTCAGGTCCACATTTGTTTATCCATCCATTTCCTACACTCTTGTCCCTAATGGGGTCAGGAGGTGCTGGTTCCTCTCCAGCTAATGTTCTGGGCGAGAGGCGGGGTACACCCCGGACAGATCGCCAGTCTGTCGCAGGGCAACACACACACACACACACACACACACACACACACACACACACACCTAGGGAGAATTTAGAGAGACCAATTAACCTGACAGTCATGTTTTTGGACTCTGGGAGGAAAACGGAGTACCTGGAGAGAACCCACCATGCACAGGGAGAACATGCAAACTCCATGCAGAACCCAGAACCTTCTTGCTGCAAGGCAACAGCTCTACCAACTGCGCCGAAACTATTTTATTCTTCCACATTGGATGGTTTGTGAGCATTAAAACATGCTTCCCAATCAGATTTAAATCTGGGCTTTGACTAGGCTGCTTCCAAATCTAGTTTTTGTTTTGCTAAAGCAGATGTTCTGCTGAATAATTCCTGCCAATGATGTGATGTACTCTTTCAGAATCTTCTAGAAGATTCCAGAATTATAGTTGTATTTATTAACCCAAACGTATGTAATTGTGGTCTGAGTGGAAAAAAAATGACCAAATTAATAATTAGAAATGAACACTTACTGTTATTCTGTTTCACAAATCTAACATTGGTTTTGTAAAACCAATGTTTGTTAAAAAAAAATGTTTAAACAGTGTTTCTCATTTTCTTTATAAAGAACTCAAACATTATTTGCAAAGCTGGAAATTTCATTTTTAACATAAAAGAAAATCTATTTTTTGAAAATGATTTTGAGTTGAGCTGAACACCAAAACATTCATCACATAAAAAACCTCGCAAAAATAAAAGCTTGTGCACGTTTCCATAATGATTAACACCTTTATACATTTTTATTTATTCTATTTGTCACAAACATCTTCATTGAAGTACTGACAGTTTTGGTGTCTACGTGGTTTCATGTAGTTTCAATTAAATTAAATTTAAGAATACATTATCATTAAGGGAAATTAAATATCATAACTTATCATCCAAGTATCTCAAAAGAGCTGTTGTTGATGGTGATGCTGTGGGCAGGAAGGATCTCCTGTAGCAGTCAGTATTGCAACACATCTGAAGTATTTTTACTTTATTAGCAAAATGTTCTTTTAGCAAATGAGCCTGCAGAGCTTTAAATGTAGTCCTGGATTCTCCTGTGTCCTCCTGGATGAATCTTTAATGAGTTCTTGGAGTTATTTTAGTAGCCAGGTCTCCACTGTTCCATATTTTCTCAATTTATAAACAGTAGAAAATATTAATTAAAATATTATCTACATTTTGTTTTTTCCCAGTATCTATTAATTTATTTATTTTTTTATTTATTTATTTATTTTTTTTTACAAAACTGTTAATGCTGTTGTGCTGTTCTTTCAGATCTTCTACAGCATCATGTCTGTTACTTCATGGAAGGTGGTTGCAAATCACTTTCTCATAAATGAAGAAAGAAACTCTACTCTTGATCAAAAGATATCAAACACTGTAGATTTAAACGAGGAACATGAGGAACCAGAACTACAGCAGATCAATAAAATGAAAGAGGAGCCAGAACCTCAATCTATTAATGAAAAACAGCACGAAAAGCTGCTTTTAGTGAAGCAGGAGACCAACACCTCTATAGTGAGTTCTGATAATGAGCAAATATTCCACAATGTATCGGAGGTGAAGGTGGTCCAGATTAAAGAGGAACAGAAGCAAATCTGCAAGGATCTGGATGGACATTTTGTAGTGAAGCAGGAGAGTGACACCTTAAAGTTGACTCCTCCATATGAGAAAAACTTCCACCAAAAAAAAGAACTTGGAAATACTGAACCTGAGGAGCCAAAACAGATCATTGAGGTGAAAGAGGAGCCAGAAGCTTGGCAAGTAAAAGATGAACAAATTGAACTCTGCATCTTTCAGGATGTAGGGGAAGTTTTGGTGAAAAGGGATGCTAGTCGCTGTACTCAGACTCCTCCTGTAGATCAAAAAGATTCCAGTGAAACAATTAAGAATCATCTACCATCTTCTGCACCCCTTGAAGCCGAACACCAAGAGCAGCAAGTAATCAATCATCAAAGCTCTGGATCAAATGATAAGAGAAAGCTGAAGGAGAAAAGACACAAAAAATACAGAAAACAAGGTGACAATGTGGACAACACTAAGCTAAAAAGACATAAAAAGAAATTACCTTTATGTGATGTATGTGGCAAATGTTTCACCACTCGACAAATCCTAACCGTGCACATGAGGACTCATACAGGAGAGAAGCCTTTTGCTTGCAAACTATGTGATAAATCTTTCATTAACAGCAGTAATTTGATTTGTCACATGCGAACGCACACAGGTGAGAAGCCTTTCTCCTGTGGGACCTGTGGGAAAGGTTTCCCCAGGCAACCTGCCCTGACCGCACACATGAGAACTCACACAGGTGAGAAGCCGTATCCCTGTGAGTTGTGTGAAAAAGCCTATCGAGATCGTAGTAATTTGGTACGACACATGAGAACGCATACAGGTGAGAAACCTTATTCCTGTAGAGTTTGTGGTAAATCCTACAGTGGCAGTAGTCAGTTGGCTTATCACATAACGACTCACACAGGTGAGAAGCCTTTCTCATGTCTGACTTGTGGAAAAGCTTTCAACAAGCAAAGTACCTTGACAGTCCACATGAGAACTCACACGGGTGAGAAACCGTACTCCTGTGACATGTGTGAGAAATCTTTTCGAGAGAATAACGATTTGACTTGTCACATGAGGACTCACACGGGTGAAAAGCCGTATTCCTGCGAATTGTGTGAGAAATCTTTCAGATGGAGAAATGTTCTCAATCGACACATGAGAACTCACAGATAAGATGCAATCTTGTCATGAATTATGTGACGAATTCCTCTCTGTCAAATACACATTGACTTAACACAGTATTTATATCTTAAGATATTTTACTAAACTGGTAAAAATACCATGTTACTTAAAATTAGAATCAGATCAGAATCAGAATACTTGTATTGTTATTGTACAGAAGCACAACAAAATGTGTTTCATTACCAAAGAAGAAGGGGTTCCTGGGGCTGCTTTCCCTAGGGGGCGCTGTCCTTTATAAAAACAGGCTTCACTTATTTTGCAAACAGTCCAACTTCTATATTTTGAGTCACAGAACCATCTATTGGTCAAGAAAAGAATAATTTTGAATAATCAAGCCTCTTGTACAAGTGCTTGAATACATTTCAAACTGAAACATGGACTTAAATCCAGAAAACTATGCGACACCGAACAAATCCAAGAACTTTCCACTGTAAGCCCCTAATAACCATTTTCTCCACATTTGTGCTCTTACAGTAATATCTTATAATAATTATGTCAATAATGCCATTGTTGTTAGTGGTATTTGTTGCTCATTTTATCATAGCCAACTACATAGTTTTATATATTTGGATGAATTTAAGAGTGATCATGGATCTCTGTTTTGTGCACTAATTTTCACATCAATAACAGTTTCCCAGTAAAACCAGCAGGTGTCGCCAGCACTCAGCTGTCAGTTGATTCTACGGTCAGTTCTCGAATTTGTGTGCAGCTGTTGCACATGATATATAAGAGGGAGAGACTGTGTAGGTGTTAAAGGTGACTTAAACCTTTTAAGGTAATAATTTGAACCATCACATTATGTGTTGTAAGACTTTGAGTTATCTTTAGTTGCAAGTCTCTGAAAGAAAAAAGAGAACTCAGTCAGGGTTAAAAATTGTCTGTCTGAAGAATTACTTTATAATAACTTCATAGCAGTTAGTCAGAGAGGCGTCAGGAGGAGTAGAAATACTCAAGACTCGATTATTCCCTGGTTAGGAAGAAAAGACTTCACTTTTCTTGCTATTTACGCTGTCAGTTTTTCATGAAGGAAGGTTCTGACTGTTGTCTGTGCTTATGGATTAAACAGTTCAGAGCCGTTTTGGAGTCTCTGGATGACGTCCTCATCTGAGGCACTAGGGGACTTTATTGCCCAC
>NW_015115158.1:76206-84141 GCF_001443285.1 Poecilia latipinna | reverse complement strand
GGTAATCTTTTGTGGTATATGTAACCACCAGCTGCTTTAGAAGTGTGAGGTTTTTTACAGGCTCAGCTTGAAAATCATGTTTACTTGTTTCAAATCAATAGCCATATGTAATCTGATGCAGATGTTTCATAATGTCCATAACTCTACACACTGGTTTCTCAAACAACCAAATTGGAAACAACTCAATGTAATAAATAACCAAAAACTTGTTGAAAGACCAGAGACTTGACATAGACTGTCTTTTGCTCAAAGACTTGATGACCTCACTGGGCCTGATCTGAATATTGTTCTCTGTGGCAAACAGGAAAAGGTGAGAGTGTTTTGTCTCCATTTCCTATTTTCTTCTTGAAAATACACATAAGTTGTTAGTCACGCTAGATGAGTTTTTTTTATAAAAAAACAGTGGCCATACATCAGCTTAAATTTAACAATAACCAAAAAAAGAGTTATAAAATCTTTACTGTACAATGTATTTGTTGAGTAGAACACAAGTGCATATGCGCTCAGCAAAAGGAACAAAAGATGCTGAAGGATCTTATGTAGCTACTTCTATTGCTTGAAGTCATCCTATATCCTCTTATGGAGCTGGGGTTTGGACATTGTGTGGAGTCTTCAGTTTCTCACATATTCCACCAGAGGGAGCCAGGAAGCTGCTGTGGAGGTTGGACCTGCCAATCAATCTCACACCCCTGCTAATTATCTTGGCTTATCAGCCCGAGGATAAGAGGAGCTAGTTGCCAGTCCTTCGGTGCCTGAGTTTCAACCTAACATGATATTCTGACTCCTCTTTTGTCGCTGCGATAGTTTGGTCTTTGTGCTACTTTTTGATGATCTCTTGAAGTCACCAGTCTCCTCTCTGTTGACTCTCTGGTTTCTCCTCACAGTCTAAAGACTCCTTTAGTTCCACTCCTTTTCCTCAATTCAAACTCTACGTATCCTGTCCATCCTCCAACGTCTTCACCATCCAGTAGCTTTCCTTGTATCATACCCAAGATCTCACTCGCTATGGCAGTTCTAAGACTCCTCCCCTCATGGACTCTTCATCATCATCATCATTAGTAAGATCCTCATTTCTCCTGAACACTCCACCCTGACCTCTCCAAGTACTCACCACTCAGTCAGTCTTGCTGATCCTTCCCTTGTTTCCAGNCCTCCAGGCGGTCCACATGAAGATGACTGATGCGAAGCTTCAAAATCTCTAATAAGATCAGGGTCCAGGATGAAAGAACGGGGAACCCATGACCGTTCCTCTGGTCCATAACCCCGCCAATCCACAAGATACTGGAACCCTCTTCCCCGGCGACGAATAGCCAGAATCTTTGTGACGTCATAAGCAGGGTGACCATCAATCTCCTGGGGGGGTGGTGGGGGTCTGGAAGGAGGGCAGAAAGGACTGGAACGGGCTGGTTTAATAAGAGAAACATGAAACACTGGGTGGATCTTTAACCCATCAGGAAGCCTGAGGCGTACGGCTGAAGGACTGAGAACAGAGGTTATTTCAAAGGGACCAATAAAGCGAGGGGAAAGCTTACGATTGGATGCTTTGATATTGATGTCACGAGTGGATAACCAGACCTCTTGTCCAGGTGAATACGACGGTGCAGGGGTTCTCTTACGATCAGCCCATCTGCGGTTTCCCTCGGCTGTCTGGTTGAGAGCAGCATTGGTCTGAGTCCAGATGTGTCTGCAACGGCGGAGGTGATGGTGGACAGAGGTGACGGATATTTGTTGCTCGTCTGATGGAAACAGAGGGGGCTGATAACCAAGAGAGGACTCAAAAGGTGATAGGCCAGTAGCTGTTGAGGTGTGGCTGTTGTGGGCATGCAGACGAAACACATGTTTAGTTAGAAGATGGGCAGTTTGCATGGCAGTGGGAAGTTTACATAAGGGAACTAGATGGCAGGCCTTAGAGAAGCGGTCAATGATTGTGAGAATGGTGGTGAAACCCCTTGAAGGTGGTAGTCCCGTAACAAAGTCTAAAGCTATATGCGACCACGGACGATTGGGAACTGGAAGAGGTTGAAGTAACCCACTGGGGGGTTGATTGCGAGTCTTATTGCGAGCACAAATGGAACAGGCAAGCACATAGTCCTTGACATCTCTATACAAAGATGGCCTCTCTAGTCTCTGATTAGAGAGACTGTTCTGTTAATGCCAGGATGACAAGAAAATTTTGCAGTATGGGCCCAATGAATGAGACGAGCTCTAACGGATGAAGGAACGTACAGACGGTTGGGTGGTTCAGTCTGTTGAGCAGCCAGAACCTGGTCTCTAACCTTCCAAGAAAGAGTTCCGATAATAATTGATGGTGGAATGATTGTGGTTTCAGGCATGTCATGATCAGGGGAAAACTGTCTCGAAAGTGCATCTGGCTTGGTGTTCTTGGATCCAGGTCTATAAGAAATAGTAAAATTGAACCTGGAGAAAAAGAGGGACCAGCGAGACTGTCTGGAATTTAAGCTCTTGGCCTGTTGAAGGTAGGCTAGATTCTTGTGATCTGTCCAGACAACAATGGGATGCTCAGCCCCCTCTAACCAGTGACACCATTCATCAAAAGCCATCTTTATTGCCAGGAGTTCTCTATCACCTACATCATAGTTTTGCTCCACTGGTGAAAGACGATGGGAGAAGAATCCACAGGGGTGCAATTTGTCATCAATGGAAGAAATCTGTGACAGAACTGCCCCTACCCCTGAATCAGAGGCATCCACTTCAACAATAAACTGTCTTAATGGGTCTGGTTGAATGAGGATGGGTACATTGGCAAACCTCCTCTTCAAATCTATGAAACTTTGTTCAGCTTCAGGTGACCAACTGAAACTAGCCTTGGTGGAAGTGAGGCGGGTAAGGGGAAGAACAGTTTGGCTATAGTTTTTAATGAAACGACGGTAGAAATTAGCAAACCCCAGAAAACGTTGAAGCTGCTTGCGAGACGTGGGAGTAGGCCAGTCCAAGACTGCTTGAACCTTTGCTGGATCCGTCTTCACCTGCCCGCTCCCCAAAATGTAACCAAGGAATATTACTGATGAGGCATGGAATTCACATTTCTCCGCCTTGATGAACAGCCGATTCTCCAAAAGGCGCTGGAGGACCAGGCGGACATGTGTCTTGTGTTCCTCTAAAGATCTTGAAAAAATGAGAATGTCGTCAAGATAAACAAAGACAAACTGATTAAGATAGTCCCTGAGGACATCATTGACTAGCGATTGGAACACTGCAGGTGCATTCATGAGGCCAAAGGGCATAACCAAATACTCAAAATGGCCAAGAGGTGTCCTGAATGCTGTTTTCCACTCGTCTCCCTCCCGGATTCTGATCAAGTGGTAAGCATTACGGAGGTCGAGTTTAGTAAAAAGGGTGGCTCCCTGAACGAGTTCAAAAGCTGAGGCAAGTAATGGCAGTGGGTATTTATTCTTTACAGTGATTTGGTTTAAGGCTCTGTAGTCAATACATGGTCTGAGTGTTCCATCCTTCTTACCAACGAAGAAAAACCCGGCTCCCAAAGGTGAAGTGGATGAACGGATGATGCCAGCAGCAAGGGACTCACTGATGTATTTCTCCATGCTCTCCCTCTCCGGTTTGGATATGCTGTACAAACGGCTGGTAGGTAGTGGTGCTCCTGGAAGTAGGTCAATGACACAATCGTATGGACGGTGTGGACGGTGAGGAGGAAGAGAGAGAGCTTTAGACTTACTGAAAACCATGCGAAGGTCATGGTATTCAGATGGTACACTGGCCAAGTCAGCTGGAAAGGGTTCATCTGCAGGATGAGAAACAACTGAGGGAAAAGCAGAGTGAAGACACGATGACAGACAGTATGTGCTCCAGGACAAGGCTAGTTTCAGTTGGTCACCTGAAGCTGAACAAAGTTTCATAGATTTGAAGAGGAGGTTTGCCAATGTACCCATCCTCATTCAACCAGACCCATTAAGACAGTTTATTGTTGAAGTGGATGCCTCTGATTCAGGGGTAGGGGCAGTTCTGTCACAGATTTCTTCCATTGATGACAAATTGCACCCCTGTGGACCCGGCAGTTCCTCCAATCAAGGTGTGGATTATGGCAGAGAAGCCATGGATAGCCTAGAACCACTGGAGACTGAGGAGAAGGGAATACAAAAAAGGTGATTACCTCACGATAATTTCCTGAAACCAAAAGCTCAATGGGAATTCTGCAATGAGTAATGACAGGTAAGGCTTTACCATTAAGTGCAGAAACCAAGACTGGGGCTAGAAGAGGAACAGTGGGTATCTGGAGTTGATTTACAAGGTTATCATCAATAAGGTTCTGTTCACAACCAGAATCTATTAAAACAAATGTCTGAAAGGACTGATTACTTGTAATCAGTGAACATGGTAGAGTTAAACGGGAGGTTTTCTTTGAGTTGCCCACCACTTCTCCCGTAGCTAATGATGGGCTTTGTCTTTTGGCCCTGTTTGACCACAGTAAAGGCAGGTGCCAGACCTCATGCAATGCTGTCGTTCTTCGGGAGTTAGTCTGGTTCTTCCCATTTGCATAGGTTCCTCAGGGGATTGATCTGTGGGGGCAATATTGAATTCCACTCTGTTTGAGCATATGCTCAGTTCTCTCTTAGAACGGGTCCTGTCTCTGACCCTATTGTCAATCCTGATAGCCATAGAAATTAGATCCTCTAATGAACCTGGCTCATCTCTGTAAGCCAGTTCATCTTTAATGTTCTCGTTCAGAGCTTGTAGAAAAGTTCCCTTTAATGCCTCTGTGTTCCAACCAGAAGAGGCTGCCAGGGTTCTAAAGTCAATAGCAAAATCTGCTACAGCTTGACGACCCTGCTTTAAATTCCACAGCTTGCGGGTGATTCAGTATACCCAAATGCCTGTTTAAATGTGGACACAAACAAGTCATAAGTTCCCTGAAAAACAACTTGCTGTCCAAAATTAGCCTCCGCCCATTTTAGCGCTCTTCCCCTTAACAAACCAATAACGTACGATATCTTTGCAGCATCCGTTTGAAAGCTTTGGGGTGAAAAAGAAAAAACTAAAGAGCATTGCAATAAAAACCCCCCACATTTACCTATCTCACCAGAATAGGGCTCAGGTGTGGGTGGGGAGACCTCTCTGAGACGAACGGACGCTGGAGGACTTTGTGCAGGACTGGCGGAAGCGCTGGCCTGAGGAGGGAGTGGATCTGCGGCAGGAGGTGGCCCTACAGCGGGAGGAGGACTAGCAGAAACAAGCTTTTGGTGAAGCTCCTTAAGCATTCCTGCAAATTGATCTAAACGCTGGTTAGTATTCGTTTGTTGATCGTATAAAGAGTGCAGCATTGAGTCATGACGGACCAGTACAGCATGATCTAAATTGGGGTCAGGAGTAGATTCTGCTGGGTCAACTTGGCTGGATGATTCTGCCATGTTCGGCTTTAACCTTCTGACCCACATGCAAAATCAACAAGCCTAAGTAAATGTAAGGATTTTATTTTCTTAAAGACAGACAACTTAAAGGCAATTCTTCTTAATCCTTCTGGGGGCGATAGTGTCGTGCAATCGGAGGTGCCTGGAATGAGAGCGGGGTTACTGGTGGTCCAAAATTAGATGATCAGCGATGCAATATGAAACGGCTTACTTTAGAATGATTCTGGTTGAGGCATGGGGGAATGTGCCAAGGTCCAGTGTGGAAAATGGTTCACGGAGGTTCCTGAGAAGAGTGAGGATGGTATTGACTGGGAGCCGGAGAATTGATGGAGAGGTGTGGAGGGAGCAGCGGGCAGGCAGACTTGGAGGTAAAATCCTCAGGAGGAGAAAACAATGGAACTTGATCCAGTTGAAACTCCAGAGACTGACCTAAAGGCAGGCAAACACAGGGACTATGAAACCACTGGTAAATTACTGAAGAGACAGATCAAAACAACTAGTACTGTAAACCACAAGAGATGGCTAGAGAGACTACCGGTGCACGTTAATCATCCAGCACTGAGCGAATGTTCTGCTGCTCCTTTATCCCCAACACTGATGAGGCAGATGAGATCCACCTGTGTAGGCTGCCCAGGTTCTTCACCAAGATCTTCGCTGGAACAGATGGATCACTCACACACACACAGGAACCCTGACAGTTATGTCATATTTATGACAGTGACATGTCAGTCTTATGCACACCCCTTCAAATAAAGTGTTACCCAAATCTCTTTACACTTCTCTAAGTATAGTACATACTATATATTATTCTTGATTAACTAACACTTATTGTCAATGGCATGACTTAATATTAACGGGACACATCTGACTAATTGTCACATTCAGACTATAGGTGGAGGGAAACAGCTTCCAGCCCTGTAGAGAGACTGCACAACTCCATGTGTCCCTCTAATGAGACACAGCCATACCCCCTAGACCTTTCCCCATTCTTTCACTTAATCAAAAACGTCTGAAGACTTCTGTGACAAACTGCAGAAAGTAGTTTATATTTACTAGAATGTCGCCATTCGTGGTTGCAACATGTTGGATCTGATATTCTGATCTGATATTAGTTTTGATTTGTTGGTTTTCTAGACTTTAGTTAATACATTTTTGGTTAAGCCACTGCATGTTTGGTCAGTTATTCCCTCTGGTTTTAGATGCTGTGCAATTATGATTCATAACCAAGTCAACAAGGTATTGTTTTTACATCTAGGAGCAGCATTCCAAATAATACGTGTCACAGTTGTGACTCCAAATCCCAGAGGATTTCAATGGGAGGCTTCATGTTGCAGAGCAGGACCAAAGAGCAGAGACGAGGACGAAATTCAAAGCATCTCTTCCATCCATCATGTGGACGCGGCTCCGCTGCTGCGAAGAATTAAATTTAACTCACCCTGAGGTTTTAACAAATGGAGGTGAAGATGTTACCCTCCCGCACCCAGAAGGAGAGCAGTGCTCAGGAGGAGCACAGCAGGTGTAACATCTGTCCGTTTTGGAGAACCGAAACCACGTTAAAAAAAATTATAATAAAATAAAATAAAAATCCTTGGAAAAAACGCACGCCCAAGCCGCACACAGGGTAAAAAACTCGCAGAGTTCAATTGTTTGGTTTGGATCAGACAGATCCAACTGTCGATGAACCAGCGCAGATTTCTCTGCAGATGCGACCAGGAAGAATTTGTGAGGCTGTGCGTTCAGACCCCAGTAGGTGAAGTTCTGGTAATTTAAGTGGAGTCGCTTAATTTAATTTATTATAAGTTATTGGGACCACAGTCAGTGGTTTGAGTCACTAGGAGAGAAAGTTCAATAAATTCATCTGCTTTATGTGGGATGTGATCTGGATTCAATTAGGTGAAAATGAACTAAACCGCATAAAAATGCGGCTATGTTAACATAATTATAATTTGAGGGGTAAAAATAGTCCGGAATTATTTGCCTGATTGTGGCTCAGGCTTCTAATGAGTATGTATTTAATGAAGAGAATGTGTGATCAAGTTGTGTTGATCTACTTATTGTAGTTTAAATAGAGGAATAGCAGCTGACTGTTGAGGGAGGAAAGAAATTAAAGTGCAGATGTCCGTTAGACGGAAACAAGCGGTGTGCTGATCAATAAATGCGCATAAATGCTCCACCATTACGCTCCAATTAATCACACATGACAAACGTCAAATATACAATATATAGTTACACTGCTTATGTTAATGGTGGTTTAAAAACAAAACCAGTAAAAAGTAACTGGAGTGATATATCAGATTCAGGGCCGTACAGAGACCACTAAAGGGCCAGGTGTTCAAAAAAAGGGCACATCTAACCGCCTTCTAGAACAAAATATTAACAAAGCCACTCAGTTTTCAGAATTTAATAAACAATGATAAATTACAAAATTGTGAAATTACAATCAAAGCTAAGGAAAATCTCAATATAAAGCATACAACGATGCATATGTAAGATATTTTATTAGTCATTTCTTTCTGCAGGTCTATTTTGTTATAGGAAAGTATTGCCATAT
>NW_015115158.1:67806-73960 GCF_001443285.1 Poecilia latipinna | reverse complement strand
CATATCAGCTTTTCAAATAAATCTTTTGAAACCTTGTCTTTGCCTTGACAGCGTTCTGACTTCTAGCTCTTGTAGATTCAATCCAGTAAAGATTCAACCAATCTCTGATCTGGGACATAAACCTTTGTTCTGTTTATGAACCAGAAACCTTTGTTTCTATAAACTGTGGAGGCCTACTCAAGCCTCAGGTGTAGCCCACTCTTGGTTTAGTCTCCAATACACTGAAACCTAACTACAGCTAGAGCTTTCATCAGTGTCCTCTGGAGATAACAACCTTGGTTTCTGTAGAAGATGTACTAATTTTGCTGGTGGAAGTTTGCAGAAAATGTCTGACATGTTATATTTGGAGATTAATCTAAGTGGTAGAATACAGTAGCTATTATGTCTGTAAACTTAAAACATTTCTTGCTCTTAAATGTTGTGGGTGGAGGTGATGACTGTATCTACACTACATGATCCAAAATGTATGGGTGATGTCTTCTGTAGTTGATATATCCTCAAGTTCCAGTAAAATGTCTGACTGTAACAAGTGCTACCATCATCAAAACAGACATGTGAGATAATAACACCTGCCAGTCTAATCCTAGCAGCCTTTAGAAAGAAATCAAAGCACATTATCCAAATGTGCTTTGATACAAAAATGGGATGCCTCTGGATACAATTTCTGAATGTATTTATCAAAAATGTATTAAATATTTTTAGAAAGTGTAATTCTTGACAACTTCTAAATGTCTCCTGCTTGGAGAAACTAGTCAAATATATCTCACAGGTGTGTTTTTTGACAATTCTTTTGCACAAAATTTCTGCAGGCATTTTCTGGACACTGATCTTCAGCTTTTTCCAAATATTGTCAGTTTGATACTTTACAGAGTCTCAGTACATTTCACTATCCAGCCCTTTTCTCTAAGACAACCCAAGCTTGCATTGCTAATACCCAGCATGGTGTTTTAGGGTTGATTTTCAGAACCAGTCTTCCTCCCATGTGCAATGCCAATTAAAGAGTTCATGTTTGGTGTCATCTGACCAAACGACACTCCTTGTTCACATGACAGGATTTTAAAACTGTTGGTTGATTTTCACAACCTTAGACACCCCACACATGACGATAAAGATGTTATAGGTTTGGTCCTATAGGATGTGGTAACACACTTGGAATGAACAGATTTCACTGCAAACATTCAGTGAAATCTGCACCAAAGTCTTGATCTAATCTTACTTTAAAAGCATCATGCTCCATATTTTGTGCGCACTCTGCCTTTATAAGCGACCACAGGTCTGACATGGTGGCCGCTTATAAAGTGTTGTCTTTGTCTTTAAACAACAGCAATTTTCAAAGTTGTTTGTGATATTTTTGCAGGCAGAATTTAAACTAGAACAAAACACTAGAGGAGGGATTTCCTTTGCAGCTAATGCAGCTAATTTTCCACAGCAGAAATGACAAGTCTGTCTCCTCCTTGTCTACCTTCTTTTCATTCTGGCCTGTAGATGGTGGTAATCATGACATAAGTTCTCACTTCTACTTTGTCAGTCGATTTTAGTGCAGTCGATTAAAACGGAACAAAGGCGTGGAGTTTTTCTCATTCAGCTCGTTGATCAAGATGAATCCTGGACAGTTTGCCGTCAGTCTTACATTTTTATTCTCATTCAAATTTGGTAAGTTTGTTTTTCTGGCATTGTAATATGAGTCAGAGTATTTCAATTTGTTTTTGCATGTTTGATTTAAGATATATTTTAATCAGTCTCTCCTTATCTCAGCTCAGACGGTTCACCAGGTCTCCTCATCTGTTCAACAAGGCAGTCGGTTTGTTTCAGTAAAAGCTGGAGAAAGTGTAACTGTGCAATGTTTTTATGACCCACAATCAACTTCAAAGTTTAACTGGTACAAACTATCATTTGGACAGAAGCCAAAGCCCATTTGTACTGCCTACAAGTATGGAAATGGAACTTTTTATAATGAGTTTAAAGATAATCCCCGCTTCACCCTAGACACTGAAGGACATCTAAGTAACCTGAGGATTGCAAATCTGCAGCCCTCTGACTCAGCGACTTATTTCTGCATAACTGGGCATTCATACAAGATTGAGTTTGATGGGGGCACCGTCATTCACGTCCAAGAATCAGTATTAAACATGCAGGCTTTAATCGACCAACAGTCAGAAACTGAGATTTTCCAGCCAGGAGACTCTGTGACTCTGAACTGTACATTACAAACTGGGAGCTGTGGTGGAGAACACAAAGTTTACTGGTTCAGAAACTCTGAGGAACATTATCCAGGACTAATTTACACTCATGAAGGGAGCAAACATCAATGTGAGAGGAAGCCTGGGGAACAAAGTAATACATGTGTGGTCAGTCTGCCATTGAAGAACCTCACTGTGTCCAACGCTGGGACCTACTACTGTGCTGTTGCCTCATGTGGACGAATACTGTTTGGAAACGGGACAAACCTCAATGTGAAGAGTGAGTAACAACTTTTACTCAGATTTTGTTTTCCACTCAAATACAGTTCTCTCTTTCAGACACTAAGTATTTGATCATGTGTTGTTTCTGTCTCTACAGCTGAGACAGACTCTGTGTATCTCCTGACAGGAGCTTTAGTATTCACCACATTTCTAAGTGTTTCACAGGCTGTGTTGTTGTTCATTCTCTACAAGAGAAACCACTCTGAAGACCCAGGTACTTCAACTATATACTACTAATACCTACAAACTCAAGACGGCATTAATAAAGGATATGTTATTCTTTTCAGACTCTCAGACCAGAAGGTCTCCTTCATCAACCACTACAGAAGTATTGTGCTTTTTTTTAATAACGTTTATCATTAGTACATTTTTCTTATTAATTAACAATTATTTTAAAATGACTTCCTTTCCTTTCTCATTTGCAGGGTGAAAACCTTCATTACGCAGCTTTGAAGACCAGAAGATCATCAGACCAGAAGAGCAGCAGATCAGCAAGGCAGAGAAATGAAAAGACTAACTGCATCTACTCCTCTGTTGTTAAGCTGGACAATTAATCTAAGTTGTCCTACCTTGTAAATCAGACTGAACAAATCTTAAGTCTCTTTTATATTTCCAGTTTCTTATTTCTGCTAACTTGTTTTCAAGTTTTGACGATGAACCTCCTGCTGACTCTCCATGATACACGTAGAGTTTTAAGAGTTTTCTGATAAATTTACTATGAGAAAACAAAGCATGGCATGTCATGATGGCGTCTACAGGTACAATGTCAGCCACACACGTCGCCACAGACCCAGTTCTGTGACCTACATCGCCGTACGCTTGATGCCAACGTTGATCTTAGAAATCAAAATGCTCCCTAATGGTCCTCACCAGAATACTCAATATTAAAAATAATTTTAATAAGACAACATGAGGTGCTAGAAAGCAAACATGAGGTATTTTAAGCAACTAACTGCATCTTTAAAGACATTGTTTGTTGGGGTGAGGGTAGGAGGGACGGCAGGTGCTCAGATGTGAAAAAAAAAGGTCACCTTTTGTGGTTTATGTAACCACCAGCTGCTTTGGTAGAGTGAGATTTTTACAGGCACAGCTTAAAAACTATGTAAAACTATGTTTCAAATCAATACCCATGTGTCATCTGATGCAGATATTTCATAATATTCATCACTGTACATATTAGTTTCTCCGTCTATCAAATTCAACAAAGCGCCTTAAAGCCACATTAGAGTCTGTAAAATAAACAACCTGTTCAAATCTGCAAATCTATGAGCAAATATGAAAAAAAAAAAAAAGTTCAAAGACCAGAGACTTGACTGAGACTGTCTGTTGATCAAAGACCAAAGTGAACATTATTATTCTCTTTCTCGTGTTTTGGGAGCTCCATGTCTTTGAAGATCCTGATGATCTCACTTCGGTTAGAGTCGTTCTTCTCCACACAGACTTCTTATTATCTACTTGATAATTTTTGACTTTTTAAATTATCTCTCCAGAGAATCTGTAAATCACATTAAATGAGTTATCTTTGTAAAAACATGATTAACCAGTGACTATTCTACTGCTTAAATTTAACATTATCCAAATAAGAGAGTCAAGAAACCTTTATAGAATGATGTACTTGTTGAGTGCAATACAAGTGCGTTGGTCCTCACCAAAATGAGCAAAAGATGCTCAAGAAACTTATGTAATTACTTCTATTGCTAGAAGTCATCCTATATGCTAGTGTACGTTAGCAAACCTCCAATAGATCCAAACAGAAACCAACAGCGCACCATGTGTCCATAAGACGAATCAATCACAACACTCATCTATTTCTATCTGACTCTTCACACTGGTTTCTATCATCACCATATCAGCTTTTCAAATAAATCTTTTGAAACCTTGTCTTTGCCTTGGCAGCGTTCTGACTTCTAGCTCTTGTAGATTCAGTCTAGCAAAGATTCAACCAGTCCATCTGATCTGGGACAGAAACTTTTAGTTAGTTCATGTTCCAGAAACTTTAGTTTCTATAAACTGTGGAGGCCTACTCAAGCCTCAGGTGTAGCCCACTCTTGGTTTAGTCTCCAATACACTGAAACCTAACTACAGCTAGAGCTTTCATCAGTGTCCTCTGGAGATAACAACCTTGGTTTCTGAAGAAGATGTACTAATTTTGCTGGTGGAGGTTTGTAGAAAATGTCTGACAGGTTATATTTGGAGATTAATCTAAGTTGTAGAATTCAGTAGCTATTATGTCTATAAACTTAAAACATTTCTTGCTCTTAAATGTTGTGGGTGGAGGTGATGACTGTATCTACACTACATGATCCAAAATGTATGGGTGATGTCTTCTGTAGTTGATATATCCTCAAGTTCCAGTAAAATGTCTGACTGTAACAAGTGCTACCATCATCAAAACAGACATGTGAGATAATAACACCTGTCAGTCTGATGCCTCTGGATACAATTTCTGAAAATATTTATCAAAAATGTATTGAATATTTTTAGAAAGTATAATTGGTGACAACTTCTAAATGTCTCCTGCTTGGAGGATCTAGTTAAATATAGATGTTATTTTTGACAATTCTTTTGCACAGACTGCCTTCCAATCTCAAAGGTTCTGCAGGCATTTTCTGGACACTGATCTTCAGCTTTTTCCAAATATTGTCAGTTTGATACTTTACAGAGTCTCAGTACATTTCGCTATCCAGCCCTTTTCTCTAAGACAACCCAAGCTTGCATTGCTAATACCCAGCATGGTGTTTTAGGGTTGATTTTCAGAACCAGTCTTCCTCCCATGTGAAATGCCAATCAAAGAGTTCATGTTTGGTGTCATCTGACCAAACGACACTCCTTGTTCACATGACAGTCAGAAAATCCATATGAGGTCATTTTCACACCTTCAGGGACCCTAAAGGGGCCGACCAGCTCTCTCCCCATGATTTTGGCCCAAAAAATGACTCCACCAACTCCTTGCTGACGTCACAGCCGTTTTGGGATATGACGGCCACCCACCACCAATCCACCAAGCCGCAGCAGTCATCAGTGAACAAGTCTGTTTCTTCATGTACTGCTGGGCCCACTGCGACTGTTTCTACTTGTGAGAACTGGTTAGGGGTGGCCAAATACTAGGTTCATGTACAACAAGCCTCTGGAGGATCCTCCACCTTGAGGTTTGAGAAGCACCAGGAGCTTCAAATAACTGTTTGCTGCTTTGCCATGGCATTTTAACAGCTGCTCTCTTAATCCAATGAATTTATCTAACAGAAACCTTCCTCATTATGCCTTTGTCTGCACAAACCCATCTTTGTTCTGAATCAGCCACAAATCTCTTCACATTATGATAACGCTTCAGTTTTCATTAAATATCTAATGTTTTCATACTTTGTCATATGGCACTACACTATCTGATGATTTTCATCAGAAGAGAACGTTTCTCTTTCCAATATTGCTTTAAACCTGTGGCCTGCTTAATAATGTGGAACATCCTTCTTAAGTAGATTTCCTTTAGTTCATTAGCTCACCAGACAAACTAGTCAACCCAGCTCTCTGAAATTAATTACAGTGATTCAAAGAGCCCTGAGACACAATACCATCTATAAATTTAATACCACAACAAAAAATTAAATCTTTATGACACTTAAATCCAATTTGCATAATAATTTGAAACACAGTGTATAGGATGTGGTAACACATGTCAAATGAGTAGATTTCAC
>NW_015115158.1:55401-67610 GCF_001443285.1 Poecilia latipinna | reverse complement strand
GAAGACCCAGGTACTTCAACTATATATTACATATTACTAATACACAAAAAATCAAGACAGCATCAATAATGGGATATGTTATACTTTTTCAGACTCTCAGTCCAGAAGGCCTTTTCCTTCAACAACCATTACAGAAGTATTGTTTCTTAAAATTAATAAAATTCACATTAATAGTAACATTTTCTTCTCAATTTTCAATAATTTTCCAATTTTTTTTTTGTCTGATGTATAGGGTGACCTAAATGGGGAAAACCTTCATTATGCAGCATTGAGGACGAGGAGATTAACAGACAAGAAGAGCAGCAGATCAACAATGCAAAGAAATGAAACATCTGAGTGTGTGTACTCCTCTGTACAGATGTAAATGCGGATAATTTCCCATCAATTAGTACAACCAAGATGTGATTTTGTAAATCGGAGCTGAAAGACCATTGCCTTCTTTCTTTTCTTTAACTCTGTGCTATTTGTATTTGACTCTTTACTTATTTTGATGGTAAAATGTTTGAGCTAGATTATCATTGTTGTTCTTTGCAGACATTTTTAAAGACAATTATCTTTACTATGGTAGTACACTTTAAGTTGTCTGCCTCTGACTTCTCATCAAAGAATTAAATTTACCACCAAAAAAAGAAAAGCATGCTACGTTGTTATGTGATCTCCTGGATTTGCGAAGCACATTGTGACCCACACACTTCGCCACAGACCCACTTCTGTGACCTAAATCGCTGAATGTCTGAGGTCATAACCAATCTTAGAAATTACATTGCTCCATAATGGCCCTCACCAAAAAACAAACTTTTAAAAATAACTCTGATACTGGAACATGAAATGATTGTAAGCAAAAGGTGTGATTTATTTTTATTTTTTTTTTTAAGCAACCAACTAAACAACAGTTTCCAGCTTAATTATACTGCTAATCCAGTATAATTACTTGATTTACCTACAGTATTTCTTGGTTTACCTACAGTACACAAGTGACTTTTATAGCTTCATTTTATACTGATAGAAAACAGTTCAAAAACTGAGACCCAGGTTAAAACAAAATGATTAATTTCTCTTATTTTACATTATTGTGGCTCACAGTAAAGTTTCTCTGAAAATTAAAATGGATGGACCATTTAAAATGCTATATATGTGTGTCATTTTTGATGCACTCCCATTCAGTAGAGTCCACCTGCTTGGAGATAAATAAGGGCCTGGCATTCACAGTGTTCTGCTCCATCTAGACCAGGTAAGTTGTTTTTTCAGGGACTTGCTTAATTTATTTCTGTTTCATTGTTGTTGACTTCTTATGTCAAAAGGCCAACTGATTCCCTGGGAAAAGAAACTTCAGTGCTGTGTGAGCGCCTCCTAGTGGTCAAAAACTGATCAGTAGAACTGAGTCAGAAAGGAAGTCATGCTGAAAACCCTCCATTTTAGTTTCAAGCATCCAGTGTAGAGAGGTGAATGAAGCGTCTATGTAGCGTATCGTGAGATTAAATCTGATGAAAAACAGAGTCTCACACGACACCAATGACTGTCAGGCTTTTTTGTGCAAAGAGTCAAGTGGTCTGCAGTGGGAGGAGAGAAATGTGCAGGAGTGTTTGACAGGAAGAGACAGCGCAGTGTGGTCTGAGCACATCTGAGGTGAGCGTCGCACGACCTCATGCATCGACTCTTTTCAGACAATTATGAAAACATCACAGCTATGATCAGATCAGAGCTGCAGCTGCATGTCAGCGTACTTAGTTTGATTTAAAAAATGTATCATACACAAAACATCGTAGTGAGATTAAAAAACAACAACAAAAAAACAACTTGTATGCATTGAAAACAAAAATCAACCACAGACCACACCCTTCAGACAGGACCAACACTGTCGCCGTGGGAACGTGTTTCAGCTGAGAGGTGCTGTGATCTTGTGTGTGAATTTTGGTGAGGGAGCCGTGCACAGCAGCTGAACAACAACATGACACCACATATGCAGTAAAATGAACACTAACAATGACATCTATGGTCTTTGTGTTCTTGGGTTTTCTCCATCTTGGAGGCTACGCTACAAACAGCTCTAACAGCAACACATCTCAAACTGCAAAACGCTTCAGATTTATAGTTTTCTTCACATCATGACTTCCTTTAACAATACAGTCTAATTTGGTTCAGAGTATTTTGCTTCTGTAGTGGCTGATCACATCAAAACACTTTTCAAAGGAAAAAACTGACAAGATTCAAATTATTTATATTTAAATAATTAATAATGTTACCAACTGTTTGATTTCTTCCAATTAAAATGTGACTCCCAAGAAAAGTGTCAGACATTTTAGTAAAGAATCTATGCATCAACGTTTATGAGTGTGAAAATCACAGATTAGTGATGCACGGATATCGGATATTTGGTCAATATCCGATATGCCGATATATTATACCTCGTTTGGCCGATAACTGATAACCGATACCAATACCGATAGTTTTCCCTATATCTACTTACTGAAACCATATGTCTTTCTCTACTGTGGAATTAAAATGCTGCATAATCTTTGTCAATTTAGCCTGCTACTAAATGCAAATGCTAAAATGGAGTCGGAAAATTATGTAACACTTTCAACTTCATACCAGAAGCTGTGCGACTCTTAAACTCCCATCATTCTCCCTTATTGCACTGCTCTTAGCTATACACTTTTCCTACTTGTAATATTGTGCTCTTGCAGCGATTTTATATTTTATACTTTTATATTTATATTTTTATATTTGGATGTAACTGGGGCTGTGACTCTCAATTTCGTTCCACCTCATGTGATACGTGATGTGAATGACAATAAAGTATCTTGAATCTTGAATCTTGAAACTTGCATTATGTTTAATGTCAAATTTATTCATTTGCTCTCTCTAAGACAATGACAACACTGCTTGCGTCATTGTCAGTGGTGTGTCTTATAAGGACGACTTTTATATTGTTGAGTTATTCTGACGCAATGGCCGATGTCCGATATTACATTTTACAGCTAATATCGGCCGATAATATTACGCATTCCAAACACAGACTGTTATCCAGCTATGACACATTAAAAAAAAAAAAAAATCTCTTTATTTTATCTGCTGGACTTCTGAAGGCAAACTGTTTCATGATTGGTGGAATAAGATGAGTTGCACAAAGGGAGCAACAGAATCAGCTTATTTAACGAGGAGAAGCCGCATGTGACACAGATGATGCAACCACTTATAATGAGTCATAAACGGGCGGAGATGAATGTCGCTTCTCAGGAAGAGGCAGCACAATGTGAGAGAGGACAACTGAAAGCTGCTGGTCTCTCTACCTTCAGCATGAAAGGCCTCAAACTGAGCAGACATGTTGGACTTAACTTTCCTTTTTTTTAAAAATGAGAATAACATCAAAATGTGTGTTTCTGCAAAGGAGTTGAAGTGAAATAAAACAGCAGCGAGATGTGTGTTGTTTAATGTGTTGGTTTCTAACAAGCAGGTCTGATAGTCCCTCCCCAGTTTCCACTGCGGTGACATTTAGCCACAGAGAGACTAGCCTTCAGCGCTGCACCAAAACCACAGGTGGCAAAAGCTTCACTGCTTTCACATCAAGAGATTTGATCTTCTCTTTTAAAGTGTGTTTAGTGGGCCTCGGGGAAGGCCTTGAAAAACTTGCAGAAAAATGTCTTCCTTGCTGCTGAAACTCACCAAACAAGAGCAGCAATATGGCAGAATCAAAAAGCGCAAAGCCTCAGTTACTGTCCTTTCATAACGTTTCATTAGTGATGTTGGGGCGTGTTCCTCTCGGTGATGTGTGTTTAGGTCATGAAAGATGGTAGTGGGAAAAGATGCTAAGTGAACTACACTAAGACAGTGTGGGTCTAGGGTAGTTAAACATTGTTTAAAAAATTTTAAAATTCATGTGTGGCACATTTTGTAATGTTACAACCATAAACTTCCATTTATTTTATTTTATTGGGAATTTATGTAATAGACAAACACAAAATAGTACACAATCAAGATTGAGCAAAGATGTTTTTTATTATTATTATCAAAAGCATTTTTGCTATAAGAGACACAAAAACACAATACAAGTAGATCATGAAATGACTCATGACAATAATAGAGCATTATTGTTCCTTAGCTGCTGTTATTAATATTGAGAGAGCCTATCTGGTGGCAGCATACAGCACATTTGGATCCGTCTCTCTCTCTGCAGGCCTTCTGTTCCTGTTTGCTTTGGGTCTGAAATTCAGCGCTGCGTAGTTCACAGGATCAGACTCAAGATTCTACAAAACAAGAAATGACTTACAGCAACTCAGCGAGTTTTAGGATTGGGTGAATTAAAAAAAAAAATCACCTCATTGTGTTGTCGATTCTGTCTGTTGGTTTGACCTGAAAAACAGAGACACTGAAGCTGGCAAACTGTTTGAACATTTTTCATTGTGTCATTTCACATTATGAAGTTGGTCGAGAAGAAAATACAGATAAAAATACAACCACAAAATACCTTTATGACAAGGTCTGGTTTTCAAAACCAGTCCCAGGATGATTATGACCAGGGAAAAAAACACACCTCCCAGAATGACAGTGGGCAGGTTCTTGGCTACATCCAATCCATCTACAACCGAGACAAAGACATATAATGTGAACTCAATCCATTATAATAAAGACGTTTCCAGGTCAACTTGCCCCTGGAAGTTGACTGACACAAACTCCCCTTTACTTTTATTTCACACCTGTAAACCAACCAATTTAATCTACTCGCATGAATGGCAGTATAACTGTTAATATCTGTTGTAGAGACATATTTTCAGAAATTATAGAGATAAATTGTCATAAATAGACTGTATGTTTTTAACAGCATTCTTTTGGAAAACGTTATTTTATTTCCTACTTCCATTGATTTTGGTTCTGATGCAGATGTGGGCCCAGTGATTAAAGTAAAAACAAATTAGCTCTACTGACCTATAAGAGGTAGATATTATTTACTTGCATCACGTTACCTAGACTACAAGTAGGTCATAGAAAAGTATTATAAATTCACCTTTGGATTAAGTTAAAATGTATTATAAATAGATATTTGAATATAAAATTCATTTTTTGGGCCAGTGTTCTGATTTTGTTGAGAAAGCAGGAACTTTCTCGATCAAAAACTGCACATTCAAAAAATGACGGAACAAAACCATGAAGAAAATAAATGTATAAACAATACTGGAGAGACCGTTCACTGAGGAAACATTCTTACCTTTAACTTGAAAATATGTTCCACTGACGATTCTATAATTTTTCTCAGATTTTAATCCACAGATATAAACGTCATAATAGAAACTCTCTTACCTTCAACTTGTAAATATGTTTCACTGAAGATTTTCAGACAGCTTGGTGACTTGGTTCCACAGATATAAACTCCAGAATCTGAAAAATTTACTTGTTTGATGTTCAGAAAGAAGTTTGTGATGTTTGACGTCATGTTGAATTTCTCACGTTGAAATTCATCATATAGACGAGCTTCAGATCCAGCTGTAGAGATCGATGAGATACGGCTGACGTTGAGTCCGGGGATCAGTTTATACCAGAATATGTGTTCGAAAATCTTGCTTAAGTTGGGGCACAGCAGAGCGACGTCTTCACCAGGCTGAACCAGAACTGAGTGAAACTCAAACTCTGACTTAGTGATCCAACCTGAAACATTCACAAAGATCAACTTTCTTGTCCATTCTGAAGAGAAATGGTAAATGTTGAGAAAACCATATGTAGCTGTACTTACTGAAGGTGAAGAGGAAAACCAGTACCATGTTGATGTTCATCATTGTGCTCAGTTAGAGCAATAAACTGTGTGTCAGTTCTACAGAGCCTTCAACATGGAGGTGGAGTTTTCTTTGTGTCCGTTTCCTCAAACTGACGACGAGAATCATTTTAATAGAACAAAACCATTATTGGTTGTAAAGAGCATCATCATGAATAACACACGCAGCGCTCTTTCAAGTTGGAGAATCTGCAAGAGCTCAAAAAGCTTAAGAGCTTTGATATGATTTGAGTGTGTGCCGCCATGCATGAAGCATGTGTTACCCATCGGTGTGTGTTACATATCAGAAGAGGTGCCTCGAGAAGTAGGAAAAAAGTTACTCAAGTAAATAGTTGTGTTACTTCAAACTACAAAATACAGGGCCATAAAAAATGACAGTGAAGTACTTTTTCATCTTAATCAACTAAAGCTGAAAGCTTAAATATGAAAAAAATGAAGTTGTCATGAGAAGATCACAGATCAAGGTCATTGATCTGTTTCAGGTCAACGTTGTTGCATTTGGAAATTTATTCACAATTACCAAAAATGCAGATAGAGGACTTATTTTATTCATGTGAATAATATATGTCCAGTAGCCCCCCAAGGGGGGCTACTGTCCCCCTGCTAAGTCAAAATGGACATCTTCCTATTGCACCTCCAGATCATGAGGTTAGACATTTTCTGTCAGTGCTGTTTTAAAAACTGTTGACTGGTGAAAGTGAAAGTCAGCAGAAACCCATTAAAAGTGAAGAGCAGTGGTATCGTGGTGACAGGATTAAAGCACCACCGTGTATAGAGGCCTTAGTCCTTGACGCGGCTCATTACCCACTTTAGTATCTGATCAGGCTCTAATAAAGGCCACTAAAGCCAATGAAACCTTTTATTTCTTTTTTTTAAGTGAAGAACGAGAAAGTATTGTCTGGCTACCAGTTTCTAAATGACCTCCTGTACTGTTGTAATACAAAGAACAATCATAATGTGTTCCTCATCTCTTTTGTAGATTATAACAATGGTTCTGTCATAACATTGGTCAGCTGGTCTCACACCAGAGAAACACCCTGACAGTGTCATAAAACCACAGGAGGTCGATCCGTGATGCTCAGAACCAGTTGCTGTTACTTTCCCAGAACTTGTCATGATTACAGTTTTCTACTTTAACACCTAACAGACAGCTCCCTTTTCTTACCAAGAGGCAAATGTCATGACTGTCTGTGGAGAGCTCCATAAACGTCTTAACAATCATAACAATCCATAACTTCACACCAACAGTTCAAACAATCCTTTCTTCTCAAACAGTGGTAACTTTATAAGATCTACTGACCAGAACCAATAAAAGGCAGACAGAATGAACCACCAGCTGGAGCCGACTCTTGACTCTGGAGTTTTGTTCTCACTTTGCAAGGTTTTAAAAAATTGCTTACTGTTTCTCGTTCAGACTCTTGGTAAATGATTTCCCAACCCATGGCAATCATACACCCAATATTTGTTTTGACTCAGTTATAATTTCTTTAATGAAACGACGCTTGTTTGTTCCAGAAAAGTCTAACTCAGTCTGAACAGCCATCAGTCTGACATAAAAACATTCATCATATTTTTTCTTTGAGAAATAACAGAGAAAAGGAAAAGTTTATTTGTTGTGTAAACAGTTTATTTACTTTTTTTTTAACAATTACTGCAGAAGAGCCACTGAGTAGATGTTAGGCTAACATGAAATAATAATAAAGCATTATTTTGACTCTGAGCTGATGTTAATATTACTATGTCTGCCTTGTGTAGGGTGACCAAATGTCCTCTTTTTCCTGACGTGTCCACTTTTCACGTTCTGTCCGGTGGACGTTCAAAGATTGATGAAAATGTCAGGATTTTCAGGGAACCAGAAGACTGAACACGACAGACTTTATTTCATTTTTTTTACAAAGCGTAAGTATAACTTTATGAACAAACCAGACTATAAATATCCTTCAAACCGTCCCAGTGGCATCATGTGGGTGGCAGGATTTTCTGCGCACGAAGATGGTGTGTGTTTCTGTGTGTGACAAAGGTCCCAAAGATTCTACAGGCTGCATGAACACAAAAAAACTCAAAAAAAAAAAAAGCTTTGCAAAATGAGAGTTTATTTATTATGTTGACTGAGGAAGAATGAAGAAGAAAGTTGAAGATTGGAAAACACTTTTCCAATCTTCCAAGTGTCACAAAGACACTTTTTTTAGTGTCTTTGTGAGACTGATACTTTTAATTTCAACTATGACTTCATATATAATCTCAGATTTTTGTGTAATTTTTGTTCTCTAAGCTACATTAGAGTAATTATTAGAGACCCTGACACTAATATCCAATATTAATTCTGCTGTTATTCTGTTATTGCAGTATTTACCAATATTTACAAGTATCATATTTCATATGACTTTGTATAAAAAACATCTACAATGCCTGCTTTGCTTCTCCACTTCAGTTAAACATCACATTGTCGCTGCATCACTGTCATATAAAAACAGACCACAGAACCAAACCTTCACACAACCAGCAGCAAAATGGAAATAAACATTAGTTATTAATATTTGTCCTGTTTTACTTATGAGGCTGATACAGATATGTAAAAAGAAATACCAATGTTGATACAGATATATTGTGTTTATTTCAATGCTTCTTTTCCCCAGTCATTTTTATACTTGTTAACGTGGGAAAGTCTGAAGTTCATTTATTCAGTTATACTTTCTAACCACTAAAACACACTTTATGTTAAGATCAAAGGTCTTCTGTAAACAGAGAATGATTAAAATCCTTCAGGAATGAAACAATTGTCATTTTTGAGGAAATCAAAATAATATGTGTCGTCCTATCTGGTGGCGGCGTACAGCACACTGGCCTCCGTCTCTCTCACTTCAGAAAGCTGGGTGTTGCTGTTTGCTTTGGGTCTGAATTTCAGGGCAGCGTAGTTCTCAGCGTTTGAGTCCAGGTTCTGGAACAAGAAAGGATTTACAGTGTGTAAGTTTTAGGTTAAATTTAGAACATTGATTTAATCTTTGCATCAGTACCTCATTTTGTTGTCGATGCTGTTTGTTGGTCTGAGCTGAAAAACAGAAACTCTTCTGTTTACATCACTTATTTATTTTAATTTGATTGCAAAAAAGAGACAAAAGAAGGAGACGACAACAAAATACCGTTATGAAAAGTCCTGATTTTCCAAACCAGGCCCACGATGACGGCAGCAAGGAGAATCACTAAACCTCCTAGAGTCACAGTGAGCAGTTTGATGAATCCATCCAGTCCATCTACAGCAGAGACATTGATACTGATTTTTAATGATCAACTTCTTTGTACAAACATCTTATTCCATCTACTTCTATTTCACAAATATGAACTAATCATGTTGTACGCATTCACCTAATCAATAGAATAGAAAAGAAAAAGAATAGAAATATCTTTTATTGTCCCTCAGTGGAGAAATTTGGTTGTAACAGCAGCAAATCAAGGGTAATAATAATAATAATAATAATAATAATAATAATAATATTGTAATAATATAATATTATTATTATACCATGATGATGATGATGATGATGATGATGATTATTATTATTATTATTATTATTATTATTATTATTATTATTATTATTATTATTATTATTATCATTAACAATATTATTAATGCAAAACAAGAGAGTGTTAAGAAAATGCAAATTCACATCAATGAAAAGTTCAACTACATAGGATAGTAAAAAAATCCACATCTACAGTTTATAACAGTTTGATATCCTGTGTATAAAAGTATTTTTCAGGATAATTTGTCATAAAACTTCAGATCTTGTATCTAATTTATTTCTATATTCCTTTTGAAAACATTTTATTCTTTATCATTTAGATTATTTCAACTTACCTTGCTCTGATTTTGGGTCTGATCCACATTTGGCTCCTGTAAAATCTAGCAGATTAGGTCATTAGCTGGAGATAAAGCCACATTAATTAGGTGGATTTTATTTGGCCGGTCATGCAGGAGATTTTTGAAAACTATTCTAAATCATCTGTTGACAAAGCGAGAACATCGTAGGTTCAAATCTGCGCAATGACAAACCTCAAAAACATAGACAAGTATATGGATGCAAAAACATTACAGTAGCACTGACTACCAGTCATAATAGAAACTCTCTTACCTTCAACTTGTAAATATGTTTCACTGAAGATTTTCAGACAGCTTGGTGACTTGGTTCCACAGATATAAACTCCAGAATCTGAGAAATTCACTTGTTTGATGCTCAGAAAAATGTTTGTGATGTTTGACATCATGTCGAATTTCTCACGTTGAAATTCATCATAAAGACGAGCTACAGATCCAGGATAAATGATTGATGAGATACTGCTGACGTTGGGTCCATCAATCAGTTTGTACCAGAATATGTGTTCAACAACGTTGGTGAAGTTGGGGCACAGCAGAGTGACGTCTTCACCAGGCTGAACCAGAACTGAGTGAAACTCAAAATCTGACTTAGTGATCCAACCTGAAACATTCACAAAGATCAACTTTAAAACATAAAACAACTCTGGATGATAGAAGTCAATTTGTTGTCCATTCTGAAGAGACTGAGGTACTTACTGAAGGTGAAGAGGAAAACCAGTACCACGTTGATGTTCATCATCGTGTGCTCAACATGGCTCACTTAGAGCAATAAACTGATTTCAACATGGAGGTGGAGTTTACTTTGTGTTTTCCGTTTTCTCAAACTGACGATGAGAATCATTTTAATAAAACAGGAGAAACAGCAATGACTGGTTGTAAAGAACTGAAAGTAATTCTATCAAGTCAAATAACACAATACAATTTATTCAGAAACATGTTGAGCGTTCACAAAGCACTGAATAAGGTAACAAGTCCTGCAGATAAATGAAAGATTTGTCTGCAGTCGTTTTGATGCTCTTTGTTTCCTTTCATGTCTCACAATCTGCTACCTTTAACACAGGAAAAGCTTTGATATGAGCCAATGTGTGTGTTGCCACGCATGATATGTGTGTGGGGGTGTGTGTGTGCGTGTGTGTGTGTGTGTTTGCCCCACAGGCTGGTGAATCTGTTGCACACATTTAACTATGTGTCTGTTCTTCAGGAGAAGCTGGTAGAAAAGCCAAACATTTTCTTCTTTTCGCTGTAAAGTGTTATAAGTTATTTCGGTAAATATAAGAGAAATTAGCAGTCTTTCTCTGAGTGGCTAAATTCTCTGATGTTTCTCATTTGTCTGGAAAACTTTGACGCAGTTTCTGGTTTTTGTGCAGTGGAGAGCCACCACTTGTCAGTTTAAATATTCAGCCTCAACCATCCAACCCTCATAAAACAGGAGTAGACTTAATTTAAGTTTTGTGGAATATTTTACCATTTATCATAATATCATTTGCACAGGAATGTAAAGAACAGGAATATCAGGTCATCTTCCGTTCCATCAATACACAGCAAACGTCAGGGTCAAAGTTCAGATTCATTCACAGTGAAAAAAATCCCACTCAACTTCATGCTTTGACCCGTGTTCACATTGCTGTCCAGAACAAATTCAGTTTGGGTAAATTTTATTATATTTTTATGTGTTTTTTTTCTTAAAAGCAAACTCAAAACTTACCAGTTCTCTCAAGCTTTAAGTGTCACCCATGCACATTTTTTAAAACATAGTTCTTTTGATCTTATATAAGTCCATTTGTTGATTGTACACTTGGTCTTGCTTTAAATCTCTAAGCAGTTTCTTTTTACCAGCTTGAATTGTTGGGTTTCATTATTTCTCAAACTATTTTGAACATTTTTTGTTCCCTTGCTTAATATAAGGAACAAAAACAATCACAAAATCCTAGAGACAGCAGTCATTTGACATGTTTTGTTCCTTTGCTCGTACCTCAGATTGGCTAGCTGAACACTAACACCTGATGTGTCAAACTCAAGGCCCAAGGGCCAAATCTGGTCCACTGTACCTTTTTAGACTCCAAATGACATCAATAGGTTCCTCCAGTTTTTCCACAAATCTGCAAAACTGATGCAAAATCAACAAATCCCCACTTTTATATTCTTATTTCACTACACTTTTTTCTTAAAATTGGCCAGAAACATTGGGTTTAAGTGACTGCTGCCTCAGCCGTGCTTGATGTCAAGTGCGGCGATTTAAAAAAAGTCACATTTAACACTATATATTAACACAAATATCATAAATATTCATTCCAAATATTTCTATATTAGAGCCACAAAGTCTGTGATTTTGATTGGAAAAACACAAAAACAATCACAAAATCCTAGTGACACCAGTCACTTAAACTCAATGTTTATGGCCAATTTTGAGAAAAAGTTGCAGTGAAATCAGAAAAAAAAGCGTTTATCTCTTGATTTTGTGTGAATTCTGCAGATTTGTGAAAAACTGGATGAACTTATTGATGTCATTTGGAGTCTAGAGGGCCACATAAAAAGCTATGTGGGTCATGTTTTGCCTTTAGTTTGACA
>NW_015115158.1:33480-50681 GCF_001443285.1 Poecilia latipinna | reverse complement strand
TACTTGGTTCAACCGGAATTCAGTAACTTTCATTTCATCATCTCATTGTTTCTTCCCCATACAGGTAAATCTCTTTGAGACAAGGGGCCTCATTTGTCTGTTTACAGACAAAAATGACATGGAATGATGTTAAAATAACCAACAATCAATACAAGTCTTACAGAAAATGAAATAAATGTTCTAAAGAAAAGCACCAACAGCAATAGATTGGAAACGAGAAGGGGGCCCATCGTAACAGACTGGCCTTATAAAACCTGGGTTGTTAAACACATTATACTAGAACAATGAACACTTCGACTACATCTGTAATGTATACTAAACTGGTTCCGTTCTCTATAATTGCCGTGCCTGAGCTTTAAAAAGTCTTTGTGGTATTTCGCTGTTGCCGTCACCACAGTGGAAACAAGCAGCGATGCTACCGTAGAAACTTTGGCTAACACTTGTTACCATTCACTCTGCCTCACATCTAAACATAGACACCAGAAGTCTCAGTCGGTCCTAACCTTTCACATTTTCCATCCGACATGTAAGGAAAAAACAACAACACAGATGTTGAAGTAAAACTTTATTTCAACTAGGACAAAAAATTATGCAGATGAACATTAAAGCATCAACATCATCAGGACTTAGAAATTTTGAACTCCTCATCACTAGAAAGTCTATCTTGTAGCAGCATACAGAACATTTGTCTCTGAATCTCTTTCTGCTTCAGGTCTCCTGTTGCTCTTTGCTTTTGGAGCGAAGCTCAGCGCCGCATAGTTCATGGTGTGAGAGTCCAAGTTCTGCAGGTAGAAGGACTTACAGTTACTAACTTACAAAGTCATGGAACGGGTTTATTTAGAAATGCTTATATTAGTATAAACAGCCTTTACCTCATGATGTTGTAAAGTCTTTCTGTCTGAAGATGAGAGCATCGAAAATTATCAAGATGTTGAGTTTAAGCTGAATTTTTACATTAATAGACATACAAAGGTCAAATTTGCATAAAAAATAGCATGAGTACCTGAATACAAGATCCTGATTTTCACATTTAAACCAAAGATGACAATTACAAGAAATATGATGATGCCACCCAGGATCCAGTTCAGCAGGCTGTCTGGTCCATCGGGTTCCTCAGAAGAATCGACTGATATTCCTGTAAATATTTACAGAAACATTTGATAGAAATCTTTTTTTTTTTTTTATCTCACAGCACTAGCAATATGGAAGCTCATAATCTTACCTTCAACCTTTAAATATGTTGCAGTGAAAACGGCAGGAAACGCATCGAAGTAATGTCCGCAGAAATACAACCCAGAGTCGTTGACGTCCAGCGGTTTGATGCACAGAGAGACGTTTGCGGAATCGGATCTCATGGTAAATTTTTCCGGCTGAAACGGATCGTACCACGACGGGGCGGATTCGGCGTTCAGCATGGAAGAGATGCAGCCGAGGGGTCCGTCGTCCAGCTTGAACCAGAACACCTGAGAGCGATACGTGCTCATGTTGGAGCACCGCAGTGTGACTTCTGCTCCAGGCTGTGCCACCGATACATGAAACTGAAAACCTGATACAGAGATCCAACCTGTAACATTCAGAAAGGACAAAAAGGTTAATGACAGTAAATGCTGACCTTTTTTGTTCAAGCTGTATTGGAGGGAACATTTTTCAGATGTACTTACTGAATGAGGAGAGTAAAGCCAGAGTGAAGGTGCAGTTCATGCTGTGAACACAGTCGGTGTCAGAATCTGAACTGAGCTCCAGTTTGCATTGACCTCATGATGAGGAGGTGGGGAGCTCTTTGATTTGTTTAGCCTGATGAAAGGAACGCTGCGAACGGCTTCAGTACATGCTCCACAAAACTATAAATCGATTTTTTTCTTCATCAAAACCACAGATACAAGTAACAGATAAACACAGAAATCTTTAATAAACTTTCAGTAATTCTGATAGTAACTGAGGCAACCATCTGATTTACATAAAATGTCTGTTTTTCCCCACATGACACCATGGGGTATAACTAAAAGTGATTTAACTTCTTGATATTCTCCCCAAGTGAATCAGACTCAATCATAAAATGTGAGTACTCTAAATAAAGTGATGTTTTATAGATAACTTTAAAATTTTACTTTTGTTTATTTGAAATTGGAGCAAAAAAAAAAAAAATCTCTTTAAGTTAGAAAGACTTGAGGGTTAAAAGATGTTTTACATTTCCCTCTGGCACATTAGAGCTGGTTTCATCAGTCACGTCTTTTGTCGATGCTCCAGGTACAACGTCTTTGAAAAGTGACTATTTTCCAAGTCAATGTCCTGTTAGAATTTGAACCTCTGATCCAGGCTGGAGACTTTTTCCTCCTCTCTGCTTCAGGTTTTCCCTGCTTTAAACTTCTCCACAACGTTTTTCCTGATGTGTTTGCTCTGTTCCTTAGTCTCATTGATGCTGTTGGTGTCGTGTTTAGATTTAATTTCCCAGCTCGCATGCAGAGAAGACACAGGGAACTCAGAGTGCTACAAGTGGTGAAGTCCTTAATTGTTTGTTCTTGGTTAGAAGTTATGATTTGAAGGCAGGTATTTACTGACTCCAGGACACTGGTGAGGCTTTAGAGGGCATGACCTTTAACCTGGAAGAAAGCATGTGAGCCTTCAGAGGGGAGTTTGTGATGAGTACTGAGGTCCTCTGAGCTGAGGGAGACTGAAATGGGAACTTAGTCAAAGATGAAAATGACTTGAGGGATCTGATTGGAGGCCGAGGTAACAGTTGCCATGATTCGTCCAATCACCACCCGGAGCAGAGCGGCTGGAGGACAAACTCTCACACTCCCTCACACACACAAACATCCCAGTAATGTGGCAGCTTTTGTTCACTGCAGTTCTCATCAGAGCTCAGAGGCCTTCATGAAACTATGATTTATACTGAGACTGAACTGGACCTTATTTACATATTCTATGACTTTCTTTTCTTTCTTTTACATAATAATGATTTCTTTGAAACTATTGGAGTTCAGAAGGGCTCCTCATGAATTTAAACTTCTGATTATTTTTTTCCCCTTTCAACTTTTTTGACATTATTTTGTGTCGGCCTTAAACACAAACATCAAGTTTAGGTTGTCGTATGAAAAATGTTTTAGGGGTGATAAGTCGGCCGTGTCGGCAGCCTTTAGTCGAATAAATAATTCCAACTGAATGTGTGAGCCGCTGCTTTATGAGAACCACTGTATGGATAAAACTGGAGACAAATCTTTCAAAAAAAAAAAAAAAAAAAACAGAACATGAAGTAGCTGCAGGAACCAAGAGAAGATGAACAAAAGTTTCACTGAAAATGACAAAACGTAGCATGAAAGACAGAAAGAGTTAAATGAGAGGAAGGAAAATAGAAAGCAGCTTTTTGTTTCTAAAGATGAGAATTGATCAAAACTTGTCTTTGTAAAAGAACAACTTTTATTTCAGGTTTGTAGAAGAGACAGAAAAAACCTCAGAAATAGAAGTTAAAATGATACATGGTGATGTCAAAGCACCACTCTGACCTTGAGCTCACATCATTTCTAGTTAAAGTTTATCTGGTGGCTGAATAAATCACATTTGGGTCCATCTCTCTCTCTGCAGGCCTTCTGTCGCCTTTTGCTTTGGATCTGAAATTCAGCGCTGAATAGTTTAGAGCCTCTGAATTCAAGTTCTATAAAACAAACAAAAAATAAACTTACAGAAAATCATCAAGTTTTATTATTAAGTAATTCAGAAAACAGCTGAAATGATTCAAATGTAAATACCTCTTTTTGTTGTTGAGTTTGTCTGCTAGTTTGACCTGAAAAAAAATGAAAACAGGAAATCTGGTTTACTATTTAAAGGTTTTGTCATTTTTATTCCCAAGTCAACATAGATGAGCGACAGATTACCAGTGTGAGACGTTGAGATTTTGAGAATTAAACCAAAAATGACTAGTAGAAGAAAAACAACAACACTTCCCAGGATCAAAATCGGCAGATTGTTTGACACGTGGTTTGAGTCGCCTATAAGAGAGGACACAACATTAATGCAGGACGGATGGATTATTAAAACAAACAAACAAAAAAGAATAAAAATGGTTTGGGTCAGTTTGCTCCATCACCAGTTTCTATCCACTTTAGCATAATGTACTTGAACTACAGGACAGTTCAGTTTTCATTGCTGTTAAATATTGATCATATTCAATTATGGACATAAACAGTTGAAATCTTACATGTATTTTCTATTCACTTTGCCAGTTGAGTTGTGAACAATAAGATCTGATCCTGAATTGAACCGCAGTAACTCTGAGCTGCCCTGATCTGGTACATGTTGTTAAAACACAACCACTTTGTCTAACAGCAGGTTTTCAGTGAATCAGAGTTTTTTGTTTGTTTGTTTTATGTTGATTCATGTTTTTTACATGGTTGTACTACAGAACCCCTAAAACCATTTTGTTCTTAAAAAGTCGGGGACTGACACTGTAAACAAACTCATTAACCAAAAATACTTAATTGCTAATTACACTGATTATAATTGGCTCAGTCTTACCTTCAACTCGTAAATAAGTTGCATTGTACATTCCTTGGAACTCATCAGTGGGCAACCCGCAGATATAAACTCCAGCATCTAATAAATTGACTTCCTTGATGTTCAGGAAGATGTTGGTCCCGTTGGATGTCATGATGTATTTGTTACTTTGACCTCCATCACACAGCACAGCTCTGGATTCAGAGCTGGTCATGGACGAGATGCAACTTACGTCGCCGTCGTCGGCCAGTTTGGACCACGAGATGTGAGAGGGAAGCCTGCTGAGGTTGGTGCACGACAGAGTGACGTCTTCTCCAGCCTGAACCGCCATTGAGTGAAACCGGCAGAGTGTCAAACGGACACAACCTGAAACGAGACGACAAAACACTTACAGAGTTTAAATTTAACCAGAAGAAAAGAGGCAGGTATTCAGGAATGTCAATCCAATCCCTAAAACAGATTAAAAAGTATTGATTGTTCTAGAAAACCAAATGTAGATGTACTTACTGAGGGTCCAGAGTAAGGGCAGGAGGAACGTGAAGTTTGTCATGTTGCACCTGATGAGACTTGACGGTGAAATGTGACTAGAAAGAAAGAAGGAGGAGTGTTCTCTGAACCGATTGGTCAAACTGATAATGAGAAACATTTAAAGAAACAGGTGGAATAAATATTAGTGGTCAAACAAAACATTGAAAAAAAACCCAATTTGATTAATTAAACAGTAATGGTTAATGCAAAGGCAATTCTGTAGCAAATACGTTTGAAAATAGTTTGAAGTTTCGTGAGGAACAGAAAAACTTTCTGATGTTTCAGTTGCATGAAATCACTCTGACTTACTTTACTGCAGATAAAACACCACCTACAGACATACAGCACACAGAATCACACCAAGAAACAGCTCAAGTGTCCCTTTAGAAATCATAAAACTTGTAAGAATGGCAAAAATCATACCTGACCTCCAAGAGTTGCCTGAATACGACTTATGAAAGCTAACAGTGGATGCTGTAGTAGGAATCGACAACAAAAGTGTTTGCAGTACTTTTGATGCCCTTTGTGCTGTTCCTTGTCAAAGTATCCGGTGCCTTTAACACAGTTAATGCTTTGACATGATGCAATGTGTGTGCTATCATGCAGGAAGTGTTTTTTTTTATATGTATTAAATAAATCACATCTTTATGTATATATATATATATATATATATATATATATATATATATATATATATATATATATATATATATATATACATACAGAATTGTGGTCGGATGGTTACAAAGAGAGAGAAGGTCGTCCGCACAGAAGGGGTCTCACTCCCAGAAGGAACAATAGCAGACAAAGAGCACAGCTACAAGTACCTGGGAATACAGCAAGCAAATGGCAACATCGATGAGGTCACAAGGAAATGTATGTCCACTTGTGAATTTGAGGAAAGTTACAAATAAAATCTCTGAAAAATCTTCTTATTAACTCTTCTGGCACTTAGCAAATATAAATACATGTGGTAATTCTAACTGACCAAAAACAAACAAATTGTTCTGAATTAACTTAAGACAGTGAGAAAAACTATGCAAGTGTCTTTTTATTCAGTGCATATACATATTTGGAGTCAACTGTCAAAAAGTGTGAGAAGTTCACTCTGAACTGAAAACATTTCGAAACCTGAAGCAGATCAGCTAAAGGAGCAGAAGACCACAACACATTCCACTTGTCAGCTAAGAACATGAAACTAAGACTACGATTGTTAGTTTCATTTAATGTGAACAACAAGAGATCAGACAACTGTTAATAACAACAGAATTTATTTTGAATAACAATCAGACATAGTTCCAATATATCGTCTGCAACTAATACACTTACAGAGATTTTGTAGCTGGAGCAAAATTTTTAACTATTAGTTGAAGTTGAGCTTTTACATAATCAAAAATAACTGGTAGCTCTGGGTACAATGACATTATATGATAAATAAAACTATACATGCATAATGTTATAAAAACATGTTTTTAGTTGGTTTGCAACTTAAAACAGAAGTTTGAAAAAACAATTGCAAGCAATATGAATGTATATGTGCACAACTGGTTGCTGTTTGTAAATTATGACGTGATCAGCTTTTATGTTAAATGATGAGGAAAGTGTTTGTAAGGGAAGGCATTTATTTGACAAACAAATTTATCTAGTCTTTAGTTTCCAAAGACAACAACTTTGTTCAGTTTTTAATTTTCTCGGAACACGACCGTCACAGTCTTGCTCTCTCTGAAAACGTAACTTTTGTCTCATGTTCAACAGAAACCCACTTAAGGCTTTACGGAAACAGTCCAGTGATGTTCAGATGTTCCTTCTCCCCGCATTTAGACAGTTTTTACTTTGTTGTTTATTTAAATCAGTTCAACTGGACCTTTAGGCACCAATACAAAAAGTTCCTCTTCTTGTCAAACGCTAAACTCAACTGGCTTCACAAACGTAATTTATTAGCAAGAGCTACTGAAAACAAGTTCAGATAAATTGATATCTGAATCTCCAAATGTATCAAAAGTATTTGTATTGTGTAGTTTTGGTTTGTACAAACTTAATACCAATAACAACAAAAAAACAAAAAATAAAATCTTTGGCCAGGACACAGTATTAGCATTACTCTAACATTTAAACACAGACTTAAGAAATTTCAAGCAGTCCACATGACATTTTCCATCAAGCATGTAAGTAGAAGAAATCAAATTTACTGCCTGTTTATTTTAACCACGTAAAAAATAAACAGGCAGATGAACATTAAAACGTCATTATTAGTATTGCTATTATTTACGTTTATCATCATCTTGTAGCCGCATACAACACATTTAACTCCGTATCTCCTTCTGCTGTACGTCTTCTGCTGCCTTTTGTTTTGGGAAGGAAACTCACGGCTGCATAGTCCAGGGTGGAAGAGTCTGAGTTCTGCAGATAAAAGGACTTATTGTTAATTATTTCAAAACCTTTACATGTTTAAAGAGGGAATGCTTTGATTTGTTTTAGATGAGGTACCTCATGACGTTGAGCATTCTTTGCATCGGTTTGAGCTGAAAACACCCACAGCTGTTTATATGACCGCAACTCATGTTTATAATCGTCTCAGTTTTCAATTTGAATTAAAATATTTTGGGTACCTGAAAATAAGGTCCAGACTTTGACAACCAAACCCATGATGACCATTGCAAGAAAAATGATCACACCACCCAGGATCCAGTTCAGCAAACAGTCTGGTCCATGAAACTGGTCTAAGTGAATTTCAAAACATTTAATGTAGAGAAAAATGTCACTGAAATCTGTATTTTGTATGACAACCATTGCGATTTGAATCATCGTAATCTTACCTTTAACCTGTAAATCTGTTTCAGTAAAGACTCCAGGGACTCCCCTGATTTTGTATCCACAGAAATATATCCCAGAGTCCTTCACATCCAGCTTTTTGATGTTCAGAAAGACGTTTGAGAAGTTTGATGTCATTGTAAATTTTTCTTGTTGGAATCCATCATACCATGAAACATTAGTTCCAAAACTCTGCATGGATGAGATGCAGCTGACGTTAGGCCCCTTAGTGAGTTTGAACCACCACACACGGGAGAAAACGCTGCTAAAGTTTGAGCACTGCAGTGTGACCTCTTCGCCAGGCTGAACCACCACGGTGTCGAACTGACAGACTGATGCTGAGATCCAACCTGAAACATTCACAACGTTCAAGTTGAAAAAACAAATTACTAATAATAATTAGTAGAAACACCTATCAAAAGCAAAAAAAAAAAAAACTGTTATGAGGATATTTGTTGTTGATATACTTACTGAAGGCCAAGAATAAAACCAGTGTCATGTTGCAGTTCGTCATGGTGAACACAGACCCGACCAGAGCGATGCTAGGAAATGAACTGTGCTCCAGTTTATAGTGATCTCACTATAAAGAGGCGGAGGGCTGTTTGATTTTTGTCAGCCTATTAAAGTTGAGAACGGGTTCACAGTTTCTCCTATAGATATTTAATCTTCCTCTTCCCATGAGACAAAAGTATAAACAATAAATCTAGAAGTGGACCAAATTTACAAGTCTCACAATTCTAAAATGAAATGCCAAATTTGGGTTTTGCTATTTAAGGGACCAGCAAACAGATGGGATTTGATTAGTAGATTATTGGTTTTATCCTTTTTTCCATTCATCCTTCATCAACACCTGACTGCAGCGCAGGATCGCCCCACTTTTTACAAATCCTTAAAAACTCTTTTATAAAAACTTTTAGCTGAACAGAATATACATTTTTACATTTACAAGTCATAATAGACATCTTTCTCTCCACCTTATACATGGTACACTAGTGTTCCATGAACACAACAAAGAGACAAGTGTGATCTTATAGTATAAGACACCAACACTTTCAATCAAGTTACAGCTGAAGCTTCAATTGATATAACAAGCAATTCAATTAACTTAATTCAGTCTTACTAAAATCATTTAGTTTACTTGAAATAAAGAAGTAAACGAAGAATCTCTTTTAAGAGGGTTTTATGGCTCAGGCAGCCTTTATTTGATAGTATTTAGACAGGAAATTGGGTAACAAAGGAGGACGACATGCGGTAAAAGTCTTCAGGCTGGGAATTGAACCAACGATGACCAGGTTGAGGGTTAAAGGCTCCATATATGGGTTGTGCTCAACCCCTGAACCACCACTCCATGCTGATTGGTTTAGGATCAGTTCCTGGTGAAGGGTTCATGACGTCAATCATACGATATGGAACTGACATTGAACTCAGTTGTTTCAAGTCAAAATGAAAAGTTCTTTAAGTTAAAAATGTGTAACGTTTAAGTTAATTCAACACAAAAAAGTAAGTCGTCTTTCACTAAAAC
Source organism: Poecilia latipinna (assembly GCF_001443285.1). Taxonomy (NCBI): domain Eukaryota; kingdom Metazoa; phylum Chordata; class Actinopteri; order Cyprinodontiformes; family Poeciliidae; genus Poecilia; species Poecilia latipinna. Next base: position 41,329 of record NW_015115158.1, on the reverse strand, counting down.
AAATTCAATGAGATTAATGTAAAAAAGTCCATAACATGAACTCCAGCCCAAACACAGAGTGAACATATCACTTTTTTTTTGGAATATTGATTTAAGGACAACAAAGTCAGTGTTTGGCCATCACAGAAGCCTGATCTCAGTTATGACAGTAAACTGAATGGCTCAAGTTTCTGAGAAGGGTTTGTGAAAAGTTTGCAAAAAGATATCCAAGATATTTCTGTCAAGTTATGTAAGGGAGCAACAGCAGCTTGGGCAACACCAAATATCAAACCATATCAATCAAACTGAGACATGATGAAAGTACAGGCTACCGTTTCAACACCGATGTTGAAAAACAGATTCAATCTTCACCGATTTCCTCAAAAATGAGACTTCATAAGTACACTTGATTGTTCATTTTCAAAAGATGGTCCATTTTTTACTCCTAATGTCATGTTTGGTTCCAGTTTTTGAACCCACATGCACAAACACAATCAGGAGACACGTCTTTCAAAACAATGAGGTTTATTGAACAGGAGATAAGGGAAAGGAATAAAACACGGGGCAGGAGTGGGAATGGATCCACCAGATCAGCCACTGTTATGAGAGGATAATCAGAGGTCGGATAATTCAGGAAAAACAGCGTTGTAATTGTAGAGGCTTACTTGGAGCAGCGGTAAGTTGTTCTTAGGAGCAGAGCGGAATCCAAAGGGCAATGTGGTTAATGGGGAACCGTTGGAGGACGGACAGGTAAGCTGGCTGTGTGGAGTGCAAGTTGGCGGCTGACAGTGGTCCGGGGGGCATGAAGTTTGGTGAGCTCTGGGCACAAGCAGGCATGTACTGCTGCGTCATGAAGGTAACCACAAGAGACAAACGGACCAGGAAGGGAGTGCTCGAGGAAGGCATCCAATTGGTAAAACCAATGGTGCCGTGAGGAACCACACAGTGATTAGGAGGAGACCAAACAAACTTCTTCCACAAGGAACTCTGGAGGACTTCAGGCAAACCTGACAGAAGGGAAACGCACAAAAGCAATTACTCAAGGAGAAACGCTAAGAGGGCCTTTCTCTGGAACAATTTGTTACCAAGGTAAACAAACACTCAGGCAAGGGAGTGTCAGCTCGCCGTGCCTTAAATATCCACAGCATCAGCCAGATAATCTGCTGCAGGTGTGTCTCCAGGTTCAACCACGCATTTCTGCAAGTGCTCTGCTCTCAGGCGGCATCTGGTGGGGGAATAGGGAAGCAGCAGGCTTCCAAACAAAAGAAAACAAAGAAACCAAAACAGAACCGATCCTGACACCTAAAGTTATTTCATGTGTTGCCAAAGATGGAAGGTTCATAATTCACATTAAAACTCAGAACATTTTGTACCAAGCACTTTCTGATGTCAGCCAAACAGTCAAAGAGGGGCTTAATGTAGTGGGTTCTCCTTTTCAATTGGAAATCAAGATGGCAATCATTTGCAAAAAGATGAAAGCAGATGTTTAAAAGAAAAAAAAGGCAGATGTCCAAGAATAGAGCCTTGCGGTTCACCCCAGGGCAGCACAGCACAGTGTGAGCTCAGACCACAGAAACTAGCATGAAAACATCTGTCTGTGATGTACGACCGAAACCAGCGAAGAGCCTCTGATACCCACCCACTGCTGACGGCCTGAGACGAGGAAGTCATGATGGATGGTATCGATGGCTACTGTCATTTCTACATTATAGTCAACATTGTTAACCAGTCTGCAAAATGTTCTTATATTTAATCTTCGCCTGTCACCAGGTTCTCTTTGGGTCGATCACATTTTTTTCTACTTAAATATTGATAAGATTTGTAACAAAAAAAAAAAAAAAGGGCGATATAGTGGCTAGGAAATGTATATTTTAGGCTAATTACAAATGCAGTGGCAGTGTGTCCTCCTTTGTTTAGTATGATGTGCTTCAGTTCTTCATAATCTTCCGTCAGAAGTTGTTGCTCATTTGGTGCGATGTATGTCACACTCAGATATCCGTGAATCTGTGATCAAATTCAAGGTCTGTTGAAAAAAGCTGTGGAGCTGTATCTACCCAAATTACTTAACCCTGACTTGACCTCCTGAGTCTGGATTGACCTTTGAGAAACGGATAAAGCCAGGATGAACTTGTCACACAAGGTCAAACCTGGCTTTATTTCTTTTTCCTGGATTTCTGAATTCAGTTTATGTGAAACATCCCTCTGGTTAGTTGACATTCACCACTAAATCTTTCTAGAACCTTCTCCGGTATCCTTCTTGTTTCACTCTCACCTATTTCATGTCCTGTTCCCTTCATCACAGCCTCTGCTTTTCACTTTACTTTTCTGTGTCTGAGCTTCCTGCATTTGGGTCCAACTATAAACCTAACCACGATGATATGGGTTTCCGCTTACATTATCAAACCACACCACAAAAAATCCATGTTGAAGCAGAACTATGGGCTGAAAATAGTCTCAAAATACCTGTGGGTGTATAAAAATATCTGTGCGTTTGTACACGAGTTACAAATCTAGTATTGCACATGGCGCACAGATATTTTTACACACGCGCAGGTATTTTGAGACTATTTTCACTCCATAGATTTCATGTTTACTTTATTTGTGTTTATGCTCAGCTATAATTGAAAACCAAAAGAACATTAAAGTATCAATAGGGACTGCAGCTATTTTACAACAGTAGAAGTTTCAGTTGACCTTTGCCCTTTTGCACTTGCTCTAAGCTGAAAACAAGCTAATGTAAATTCATACTAAATGTAGTTATCAACTGCAGCAAAGACATGAACTGCATCCATGTTTTAACAGAACATCATCCAAAAGATCTTGAAACTTCATTGACTATTTTCATCCCTGCAGACCTCCTACTGTCAAAACGTTATAATCAGTTAAAATGACTCATTAGCAGCCAATGCTAAACAACTCAACCTTCCTGACACATTGACCACTGGATCATAAGATCAGGTTTGTAAAACATGGATTAATTAGAATGGGTGCCATAAAAAACAAACAAACAAAAAAATCCCCCGATACTTAAATATTTACAGATTACATTCTTTATAAATTGAAAGCAGTGCTGCTCTAATGCAGAGAGCTTGAAGCAGTCTCTGTGGTATTTTGTTTTTCTCATCTGCCGTCACCGCAGTGGAAACAAGCAGCAACGCGACTGAAGGACCTTTTGCCAGCATGTACCAGCGTTACTTTACCTCACATCTAAACATAGATTCAAAAAGCTTTATTTGGTCTCCGTTACACGTTTCTTACAAATTTGAAAAGTCAATAAACAGAAACTTTTTGTAACTGAAAAAACAACAATAAAATGAACTTCACAAAACATATATTTTGTTTTCCTATCAGTTGCTGTTTCTCTTGGTGCGTCTATCTTGTAGCAGCATAGAGAACACAAGAGTCCGCCTGTCGTTCTGCTGCTGGTCTTCTGTTGCTTTTTGCTTTTGGAGGGAAACTCAGTGCTGCGTAGTTCTGGGTGCAAGAGTCCAAATTCTGTAAAATAAAAGAACTGACAGTCACTAACTCAGAAACATACAGAACGGGTTAAATTGAGGAAACATGTAATTTGTTTCAAATTGATTACCTCAGTGTTCTGGATTACTTCTGTGTGTTGCAGCTGAAAACAACCACAACTCTTTTTACTGTTGGTTTAATGTGAACATTTTTACACGAATAAACATCTCACTTTTCAGCTGGAATTAATTATACCTGGATACAAAGTCCTGATTTTGACAACCAAACTGATGATGACCATTGCAAGAAAAATGACTACACCACCTAGGATCCAGTTCATCAGGTTGTCTGGTTCTTCAATCTGATGTAAAAGACTGACTAGGAAACAAAAAAAACCCATCAGAATTGGAATGTAATCAGTATCTAGTATTTATTTAGTCACTTGAAATACGAGGGATCACAATCTTACCTTCGACATGCAAATATGTTGCGGCGAAGACTCCAGGGAAATCCTCAGCATAAAACCCACAGAAATATAATCCAGAGTCGTTCACCTCCACCTGCTTAATGTCCAGAAATATGTTTGTGACGTTGGATCTCATGACAAATCTGCCCTGTTGAAATTCATCACAAAATGAGGGAACAGCTTCTGAGGTGGACATAGATGAGATCCGGCTCACGTTGGGTCCATCGGCCAGCTTGAACCAGAAAATGTGGCCGGCAATCCGACTAAGGTTGGCGCATCGCAGAGTGACTTCTTCATGGGGTTGCACCGTCACGGTTTGAAACAGGCAGACTGACACAACGACCCAACCTGAAACAAACAAATAATAAAAAGAAAAACCAGTATGCTTGTTGTTAAGCTCAAAACTATGAATGTGAAATGGTGGATTACAGTACAGTGAGCTGGCGCTTGTACTGAGAAAAGACATGTAGGTGTACTTACTGAGGTTGCAGAGTAAAGCGAGCATCAAGCTGAAGTTTCCCATTGTGAACACAGTGAGACCCTGAATGGACAGTGTTAGTGACTGAACTGTGCTCCAGCAATGATTCCACTGTCAGGAGGTGGGGTGTTCTTTTAGTATCCGCTTAACATTCACAGTGAGAATGAATTTTATTTAAGTATTATTTTGAGGAGAAAAAAAAAGAGACAAAAGAAATAATTATTCTTTTTACTTTGTTCAACAGAGCAATTAAAAACCTAAAACTCCAGCTTTTTTCAGTGTATTTTGAAGGAAAACAGTAAGGCCATCATTTATATCAACTTATACGTCACAATATTTAAATACTATGTGAACAGGAAAAACAAAAAAATGTCATCTGTATGAGGTTTTTCTGCCATGCAGTATCACGACTGGTGATTCTGACTCTGCTCATCCAGGTGGAACTTCACTCCGATGAAACAGTTCAGCAAGTCTACAAAACAGGATGCACAATGCTCTGACTTTTACTGATTATTGTATGACCAGGAACGATTGTAGATAGGTTATTGCATCAGTATCCATCAGGATTTCATAACAAAGACAAACATCTCCTGGACAACTTAAACCACCGACCAGTCAGGTGACAGCTAGGCGAGTGCCGCCTGGGGGGGAGCCAGCCTGGGGCATAGACTGCAGAATGGTGGCACAGTAAAAATGCTATTTTATCTCATTTCTCTGCACTTTCAGATCGTGATGAATGGTACGGCAGAATTTGAATAGTAAAACCTTTTTACTTACTCAAACAGAAACACGTGGATTTGTCTCTGCGGTCGATTCAAAACCTGGGACTTCCAGAACACAGACACTTGAACGCATCACAGCCTCACTATGCACCAAAGACGGTCTGCCTGTGGATGTGCTTTCAGTGTAAGAACTGCATTAAAGTAAATCTTTTCATGAACCTAAGAACCTGATGTGTATGCATACAATTGTTGAAACAATAGAAAAAACACAATCGACAACAGGCATTGCTTTCACTGAATCTACAACAACTAGATTAAAGCAGTGGGTGTTGCTATGAACGGAAAAATGAGTCAAGCCTCTGGTTTAATCCATGTAGCATTTCTCTAGTGCATCATCCAGACTTCACTGATGCCCCTCTTTACCCACTGACCTTTCAGTATTTGAGACCATATCTTTCCAGACACTGTATTATTTTCAGAGTCACTGGCTCTGTGTAAATCTAAAAAGCTTTTGAGCACTGTGCCATTATAATCACACCTCAGTACTAATGACAGCTGTTAAGTTTTATTTATATCTCTCTCCATGGATAAACCTTCAGGACAGGCTGTGTCGGCCGATCTGCTGGACACTGAGATACGTCTTGAAAAAAAAAAAGAGTGTCAGAAACTGTTTTAAGACTATGTAGAATGTTTTTTTATATATAACACATAGAATAAGATGGAATATACTGACTATTACAACCATGTGCAAAATAAAATGGTGTCATGTTGCAGTAATGCACTAGATTTCACCATCATGTTTATTTAGACTTTCTGAAATCATCATAAAACAAAGGCTGCACAGTGGTGCAGCTGGTAGAGCTGTTGCCTTGCAGCAAGAAGGTTCTGGGTTTGATTCCTGGCCCCGGTCTTTCTGCAGGGAGGTTGCATGTTCTCCCTGTGCATGTGTGGGTTTTCTCTGGTTTCCTCCCACAGTCCAAAAACATGACTGTCAGGTTAATTGGCCTCTTGAAATTGCCCCTAGGTGTGAGTGTGTGTGTGCATGGTTGTCTCTGTGTTGCCCTGTGACAGACTGGCAACCTGTCCAGGGTGTACCCTGCCTCTCGCCCGGAATGTTAGCTGGAGATAGGCACCCGTCCTGACCCCACTAAGGGATGTGTAAAGAAAATGGATGGATGGATCATCAAACAAACAAAAAAAGACTAAGTACCAAGTTGTGAGGATGCTGTGGGTTGTCATGTATGTTTGATCTCATCTGTCACTTCCACTGGAGTTTCCACTACTACAATGGTTGGTTTTCATGATCCAACAGATCACTACAGGAAGTGTCTGGTCACATAAAGAATGTGAAGCAAATCTATTAAAACTGCCTCATTTTAATCAATGGCATCAAATCTATTGACTGCATTTTTTTTATTTACAGAGAAAAAAATCGTCAATATTTTTCCATCTAGATCCTACAGTTCTAACTATAATGTTTAACTTCAGAGCTCTGATTCATTTTCATCCAGTCTGTACTATTTAACTCTTAACGGTATAAAGCTTAACTCTGTAACACCAGTGATGTTACATTTATCAACTTAAAGTCAACACTTGTAGACGACACATTGCAAAAATCTGTTAACTTGCCTTTTCTGAATTGAGTTCAAAATATGTGGTCTCTTGTGCTCTGAGGATGCTTTTTATTCTTACTGGTTGTTAAACAAGAAACTATGGATTTCCGCTAATAATTAAAGGAGACAAAGATATTCAAAGCGTCACTTCGTGATGAGGTAAAAGCAGGAAAGTCTCATAAATGATTTACAATGTTTTACATGAGCAAAAACTACACTTAGCAATAGACAAAAAAAACTATTACAGTTAATGGTCTGGTCATCTCCAGACCGTTGTGTAATTTAGGGTCTTCCAAGCAATATTCTCCAAAAGGTAAATACATTAAATACAAATTTTCTAGCAGCTAAGTTTTAAGAAATCGAGAAATACTATGTAGTGATAGGATTCTAAAGCATACATCTCAGGTGACGGTCAGCCTTCAAGGATTTGAGATGCTACTAAATGACTGGGGATAAGTGTATGTAAAAATTGTTTGACATATTTTCTGAAAGTTCAAGAAATTAGTCAGAAAAAACATTATGATGAGAAAATAAAAAAAATATTATTCCATAAGATCTACCAACAGCTGTCATTCATCAAACAATGCTAAGGCGACACTATGGTCATGGAGCATGAATTGCAATAATTACTCATGCAACATCCCAACCTAACTTTTGAAATCCAAGGCGATGCATATGGCAAAGCTAAAACTTCAGGATCGAGATAAAGTGGATTTGATTCTGAATGGGCCGATGGAAGGAGATTCATTTCCTGTACAGAACATTAAAGAATGTTGAACAACCTATGCTCTAGTGACTTCAAACCACAGACATTGCCTTTTCTAGAATGAAGACATATACCCCAGGGTGGGCTTGAACCACCAACCTTTTGGTTTACAGCCAATCATGCTAACCTATTGCGCCACAGAGATGATGCACTGCTGAATATTGCTGCTCGCACTAGTGCCACGTCTATCGTCAAAAATCCTGGCTTTGCATCGCATTGTTACCATAGGTCAAAGGTCAAAATATGGAGCAATCCCTAAGTTCCCTTCGGTCAAGGACTTTTTCATGGCTCGATTATTGACTGAAGCAAGACTTTCCAAAAGCGGCGGTCAAGAATTTTGGATATCGTCCAAGAACCAGTGCTCCTCAA
>NW_015115158.1:29238-29504 GCF_001443285.1 Poecilia latipinna | reverse complement strand
TTTCCAAAAGCAGCGGCCAAGAATTTTGGATATCGTCCAAGAACCAGTGCTCCTCAAACTCAGAACATGCAGTGTTTTTTCTAGAATGAAGACGTACGTCCCTATGTGGGCTTGAACCACCAACCTTTCGGTTAACAGCCGAACGCGCTAACCAATTGCGCCACAGAGACTTTGTGCTGCTGAATATTGCTGCTCGCACTAGTGACACGTCTATCGTCAAAAATCCTGGCATTGCATCGCATTGTTACCACAGGTCAAAATATGGA
>NW_015115158.1:15058-24353 GCF_001443285.1 Poecilia latipinna | reverse complement strand
AAGTTCCCTTCGGTCAAGGACTTTTTCATGCCTCGATTATTGACTGAAGCAAGACTTTCCAAAAGCGGCGTCCAAGAATTTTGGATATCGTCCAAGAACCAGTGCTCCTCAAACTCAGAACATGCAGTGTTTTTTCTAGAATGAAGACGTACGTCCCTGGGTGGGCTCGAACCACCAACCTTTCGGTTAACAGCCGAACGCGCTAACCAATTCCGCCACAGAGACTATGTACTGCTGAATATCGCTAGGAGAACAAATGCCACGTCTCTCGTATAAAATCCTGGCTTTGCATCGCATTGTTACCACAGGTCAAAATATGGAGCAATCCATAAGTTCCCTTCGGTCAAGGACTTTTTCATGCCTCGATTATTGACTGAAGCAAGACTTTCCAAAAGCGGCGTCCAAGAATTTTGGATATCGTCCAAGAACCAGTGCTCCTCAAACTCAGAACATCCAGTGTTTTTTCTAGAATGAAGACGTACGTCCCTGGGTGGGCTCGAACCACCAACCTTTCGGTTAACAGCCGAACGCGCTAACCGATTGCGCCACAGAGACGATGCACTGCTGAATATTGCTGCTCGCACTAGTGCCACGTCTATCGTCAAAAATCCTGGCTTTGCATCGCATTGTTACCACAGGTCAAAATATGGAGCAATCCCTAAGTTCCCTTCGGTCAAGGACTTTTTCATGCCTCGATTATTGACTGAAGAAAGACTTTCCAAAATTTTTATTTAGTTTAAACATATTCATTTATTTGTCCTATTCATTTATCATGGGATATGTCTGGATGATTTTAATACCTAATGTTACAAGAAATATGAGTTGTGTAAAACAAATCATGCACTTTTTTTCCTTTATGTTTCTATGTTATATTTAGCACTTTAATGTAATATTACCCACTCACACTTGTAATGACTCTATGGCTTTATATTATTATATATTTGATGCATACAAACTATAATAATTTTTTTCTTTGTAATAAAACGCAATAGTTGTATTTTACTGTTTCTGAATAAATATCAAGTTTACTCACAACAGATTATTCTACTTTTTGTTTATTTCATTCAGAAAAACGTATCTTCTCGATAAAGTTTCTTCTGAGTAACTTTCAACTTCACAAACAGAATCCTTTAAAAGTAAATCTTTAGGAAGCTTAGAAATATGTTTTTCACTTATCACCATTTTTTCATTTACTTTGTTTCCAAACCAGGGGTTTGCTGTGTTTCTACCTCAGCCTGGGAGCTTGGTTTGGGGAGACCAAACTGAAATGGCATGCAATACTTTTTGCAAAATGTCAGAGTTTAGCAGCTTGTTGATTGCATAGAATTATAATGTGAAACCATACATTTAAAACAAAAGAATTTTACTTGTGGAATTAAAACAGTGTTAAAAAAATAACAATCAAATCTACTGTGTGTATATATTTAATGAAACGGTTAAATAAAAATCTATCAACAAGTGTTTATTGATCAAGCAACTTATAATAAATAAAGCAAATATTGGAGAACAAATAGCCTTCAAACTATCCAGTCCTTATACATCATGAAGGGAAATAAATATTTTTTCAGACTGTTGTCAGACATCAAAAGTCAAAGTCTGGACCACGTTATTAGCTTAAGATGTATTGCAAACCCAATCCTCCACACTGCTTCTTTATCTGTGGTTCATTCTCAGCTCTCCTTCTTCTCCTTCCCATCTTCTATGCCTTTCTGTTCCTTCCCATCCATGTCTTCTCCTCCACAGCCTTACATTGCCTTGCATTATCCTGTTGCCCTTTTACATCTCCATGGCCACTTTTCACACTGTCCTTGTCTGATGATTTAAGACAACAATGGTAAAACTTTATAGCACTTTCACAAATAAATCACAGTGTTAGAACACAAACATAATACAAAAAATCAACAGCAACACATGTTCAAGCAGGTTCTGAAGTATGGGCTTTAGTTTCCATAGAGATCCATGCATCCATTTGTCCATCCATCCATCTATTTTCTTACACCCTTATCCCATTGGGCTAAGGGAGCAAGAGGGCATCCAGGGTGTCACACTGGACAGGTCGGCAGGCCATAACAGAGTTTCCATAGAGATTGCTATACAAATCAATCTTCCGTTCAGTTCTTCGATATTTCATTATTACCATCCCTGTGATATTCTCGATTTTTCTGTTGCTATCTTAGTCAGTTGTGTCTTACTATTAACATTATTATACATTCCTTAAAGACATATATTCGACAACCAAGATGGTTCTGTTCTTCAGCTTCTAGTGTCAGAATAAACCACACTGTCCACAGTGCTGTACGTCACCGTGGACGATTGGCAATCGAAGCTTCGGTGGGGCGAAGACAAACTCGAATAGATGACGGATTCTGCAGTCTGTAAGAGGAGGCTGTATGAAATAATCGTTTGAATTTACATATTTGCTGTGGCATAATATGAAAAGATGAACTCACCTGATCAACAAAAGATCTTTTCGGGGGCCCTGGAGAATGATTAAAAGTAAAACCTCTGATCAACTCAATGCAAAAGTAACAATTATCTGATTTTTGTGCGTAGTTTTACATACCAGCAGACGCTTTCCTCCGGGATTTACAAAGCATCCAGGAAAGGAGGAGAATCGTGATTCCAAAAATGATGTTTGACGTCACCAGAACAACAACAGTTGGATTCAGTCCACCTTCAAACAGAAGGACACATAGAGAATAAATGTGCATTTAAATAAATCAGAACGTCATCAAAAAGGTAATATATTTCAGTCAGGGAAAATGTGTTGAAATAGTGTAAATTTTAAATCCTCTCACACATTTTTAGTGAATTATGTTGTCATTCTGATTAATTACAGTAACTGAGACTAATTCTTTTGGTATCCTACGCTTAGTTAAAACTTCTCTCTACATTTCTTCAATGTGTTTTGCTTCTATGTTGCTTGTGAACTTTTTTTTTCTTCACCAGACTTTTCATCTTATTTAAATTTCAATTAATATGTTTTGATATAGACATGTGTGAACAGGCAGCTAATTTACAATGATTAACTGTGACTTACCCTACTTACCCTTCTGTCAGTCACTTTCTGTTGGAAAACTGTTAAGTCAGCAATCTTCCATATGAGTCATGTAGGTCATGATATGGACATAATATACTTTATGTTTCTTTTGTTTTTGTTTTATCAAAAATGTTATATGAATAAAAACAAATTTTTGATTTTTTGATCTGTAAGCCAGGATCATAAATTTCAATGTATATAAAGGCTTTGTGTGCAATAAATCTGTACATTTCATAGGTTGAGCCGAATTTCTATAATCTTGTTTTTATTATTGAACCGATTTGAAGTGCACTGCTAGATAGAAACCATTTAGTGACTCTCTTACTGTTAAAAATCATGGTCACATTTCCAAACTGTGTCTGTCCACACACGGTGGCGGCGCAGTAGTAGGTTCCACCTCCGTCGGAGTCGACGTCTCTGATGAAGAGCTTGTGCTCGCAGGTCATTTCTCCGCGCTCGGTCCTCCTACAGGAGTCGTCTGTTTTCCCAGACACGTGAATAACTTCTGGAGCGGAACGCTGAGAGGTTTTCAGCCACATGACCCCAGTGTCCTCTGCTGTGCACTGAGCGGCGTGGAAAGTACAGCTGAAAGGCACGGCGTCTTCTGACCTGACTGGCGGCTGGACATCAGAGTGGTTCAGCTTCACACCTTGGAGAAGAAATCAGATCTACTGTAATCAGAAGAGCCAACTAAAACTAAATCGATATGAGAATAAACTGAATACCTTTTAGCATCAACAAGGTTCCTGACCCAAACTGAATGTCAGATAGCCGCAAAACTCCACAGAAGTACGTTCCAGCGTCATCCCAAGACGCTGCTGATATGGTCAGGTGATTATTGTTCCCAATGGAGTTTACTGAGTAGCGATGTTTCAGTTCATCAACACTAACTGCACTCCAATTGTAGCGAGAAGAATACGTTGCAACCACCTGCAGTCTTCTGTCTGCTGTAAGTTTGTACCACACTCTGTCATTAATTATACTCTTTATGAAGCATTCGATGGTCACTGATTCTCCGATCTTCAGCGTTTGTACAGAAACGGGCTGAGAGACGTCACTGGACTCTGCTTCACCTGCAACAAAACACACAGGAAATCATCACGTTTGTGCACACAGAAGGAGAAAAAAGATTTCCTTCAATCTACATTTTTTTGTTTGTACTCACACAAATAACAGAGCAGGAGCACGGTTGCAAAGAAAACCATCTTCGCATCTGCTTCTGTACTTCCACTTATTTGCAGCAGTCAAGCCCAACTGAAATGGCAGAAAATTACCATGCGTAGACTTACCAACACCAGGCTGTTCTACATTCTGCCACTTCTATCAGCTCTGATTGGTTCATAAAATTTAGCACAGAAAAGCATGATTTGCTGATTCCTGAGGAAGCAACATAGTAAGAAAAAAAAGTGGTTATTTAAAGCAGCTGAATGAGTCAGACTGTCGTGGGAGTTCTGGCCTTGTTTTGTCTTCCAGTAGTTAGGGCAGCAAAATGTGATGTTTATGGGTTTTAGTGTGAAACAAGCAAGCAAGAGAAATGACATAGAGTAGAAATTTTTATAATCAAAACTTCAATTATTTAACACTTCATCATTGTGTTCAGTTAATTATATAACAGTCACAATAAATATAAAGTACTATTTCTTTAAATTCTAATTGTACTTGGGGATTTCTTTTTTTTCAGTTTCTTAGTTTATCAAAACTTTGATTTTGGTTTCATCCAGTGGTGGAGAAAGTACTCAAAAAAATTTACTTAAGTAAAAGTACAAATACACAGACAAAAATGTACTCAAGTAAAACTACCACATTAACATTTGTACTTAAGTAAAAGTAAAAAAGTACTGGCTTTTAAAAATACTTAAGTATTAAAAGTAAAAGTACATGCTGAATGCATTATCTAATTCCTAATACAATATCATTAAGTGAACTGATCGTATTTAATTTTAATACATTAGAAATGTGTCATTTTAATGAACAATGCCACAGATAAAGCATGTTTTATTATGTTTACTCTCTGTAAATTAGTTTAGACTTAGATATGTGATTCTATGCATCATAATTTCAGGGATGGAAACATTTCGTCTCCTTTCCTAACATAGCATGAACTTCACTTTTTTTGCCACTAGTGGCTTTTATTTTGAAAGAAATCCAACAGAAAGGGGATGGAAAGAAGGTGGGTGAGGGAGGACATGGAACCGATGAGCCAAGTAGCAGAGTTGTAGTCAAGACCAAGTCAAGACCCTGCACTACGTGACACAAAAACATTAAGTTTTACCTATCAAAACTGCTTCTCAAATTGATCTGAAAGATCCACACTCCCATAAAGCACCTAGATATTAAATACTTAGAGCTGAAATAAATTTAATCAGTAAAGATCCGTCCAGAAGAATCGGATCGTTGCTGAATGTCATATCAATGCAGATTTTGCTCACAGCGTTGTTCCATATTTGCTACACCTCAGTCAACACCTCCACACAATAATTAAGCACATGAGTGACAACTTTTTTTCATCGCCGATGCAACATATCTCTGTACAGCTAGCTTTGCTAGCATCACGTCCACAGATCTTACCTTGCAAGGGTTGTGAAAAATAAATGCTCCTAAAAATGAATCCCTGCCAGAAATGCATTACTTATTTGAGATGAGGTCAAAACTATTACTTTTCAAAGCATTAACGAATCAATCCTACGCTGCGCATTTACACAGGTAGCATAAAAATGGAGGACAGCTCAGGACTGATGCTACAGGCAGAGACATCTAGGACAGTAGGTGTCCTGAATAGATTATCTCCTCATCTGATCCCTGTGAAAGTCAAAACAGACGCTTATCTCCAAGCGTAGAGAAAACGCCTTCGACTCTTGGTGCTCCGCCTCCATTTTACTGATGTATTTGGCAGATTAGGTGAAAGCAACACAGTTTGGATTTTTGTTTAATCTGGAAACAGAGACTTTAAGTGCTTCTAATCAATGTTAGCTTTGTCATATATTCTATGTTATTTACTCTCAATTAATAATTCAAATCAATCATTTTGTTGCATAATACTGCTGATACTTTAATAATTAAGCATTAATAACAAAAAAGAAGCCAGTAACTCTATGTATAGACCTTTTCAGGGTTATACATAAAGGATTGCTGACTCATTCTACAAACAGTGCAGAAGAAAGCACAAAGACTCTATTTCCATGCACTGAAAGCACTGGGAAGAGATATTCTCTCTGAGAAAAATAATTATCAGTCATAATTTGTAGCTTATGCTATAGTTGGATGGATTTATTGTGATAATTATCCAGTAAAGAAACAAACCTTTCCCTTCTCACACTGATACCAGCCTTCTCCTCATTGCGCTTCTACATTAGGTTTTCACATCCCTTTGTCAAATGGGATCAATAAAAACGACTGGCAAAAACAAATATTGCTACAAAAACTCATGGAGGAAAGGCAAGTTTATTTATATAGCATCATTCAAACGGAAATCAATTCAAAATGCTTTTCAGGATATCCAGAGTAATAATACATGAAAAAAATGATAAGCTTAAAGGCATTGCATTAAAAGAATACTGTTAAAATACAGATATCAAAGACATAAAAAAACAAATGTTCTTAAGTGGGATTGTTAGATCAGTACACCAAAAATATTTTCAGCTCTGAATTAAAGGTTTCTGTACATCTAAGGTTTTCAAGAGGCAGGAGTTCATTCTGTAACCGATGATAATAATATTAAAGGTATTACAAAATGAAAACCTCATAACTCTAACTACAAACTCAGTACTACATCTTCAGAGACACACATACAAAAATGTCTACCTTCTAATATCTGTAGTAGACACATTCACTCCAGACTCCGTCCTTCTGTCTCATTGATCTGTTGGTTGCCACGGCTACAGCAGTGCGATAGCTCTTTTCTCTGTTCTGTAAAAAAACAAAACAAAAACAAAAAAATGAAGTGTTTATAGTCATTGCAACATGCAGGAAAACTGTGACTGGATGAAGTTTAAATGTTAAAGGTTAATTCACCTTCACGTGAGCCGGCGGGCGCTTTGGTTGGGGCTCTGCTTGTGACAAAGGAAATGCTTGTTTGATGACAAAGCCAATTATTATTAATAAAAAAAATCTTTAAGTAAAATTAATAACATTTGAAAATTGTGTTACCTGAAGATATGGATTTTGTTTTCGTAATGATCTTGCACACTGATAAAGCCAGTAAAAGACTGAGGGCAGAGGTGAACGCACAGGCTGCACTCAGAAATATGGTAACTGAGTCATCTGCATAGAGGGAGACGATACAGACAGAGTTCTTACTTGTCTTTTCTTTTGAAAGGACAATTTGAAAGGATTTCACAAGTTTAATTCATAAACTGTGATATCAGTACTCACATATTGAGTCCAGGTTAGTTGTGTTTCCGAGCAGAATCTGTCGGCATGAGGCGACGGCGCAGTAGTAGTCCACAGCTTGAGACGCATCCAAGCCATTCAGAGGCAGGTCATACACACAACTGTGAGCTTTTGTATTTGCTTTCTTGTCACTCATATTGTCGCTGCTTTTGTGGGTGAAAATCAATTTCAGGAAAGAGTCTTCAGAGCCTTTGAACCAGTATAAAGCGTGCTCTCCATCGTTTGTCCCATTTCGTAACGTGCAGCCTATCGTTGCAGAGCCAAACAGCTGGAAGTTCTCCGATTTTGACAGGTTTACGACGCCTTCGGTTTTCAAGCCCAATCCTTCCACATGGACAGTAATGCCCTCCAAGAATTCAAACGCGTGAGAAAACAGGCTGACACAGTAGTAAGTAGCCGAGTCTGACATTTGCGCATCTAGTATTTTCAGGTGGAATTCGCTGCTGCTGCATTCCAGTTTGAACCGTGGATCTCTGGTGATCGGGTCTCTGGGAAGAGAGCAGTTTTGCTTGTGTTTGTAGAACTCAGCTATGAGCTGGGCTTTTCTCCCCACGGTTTTTTTGTACCAGTAAAATATCAGTCCATTATTGCGTTGGTAGAAACATTTCAAGGTCACGTTCTGGCCAACGTGAACGGATTTAGAATCCAAAGGGGACGACGGTGCCAATGCTGCCGAAGGAGCTAAAGAGAAAATCGAAAAGAAAATCAAAAGTGGTTATTTATTACAGCTGCAAACATATTAAATATGCTAAAAATCCATGAACAAAATAACATTACATACCAACTGTTGCCAATAACAGATAGAAAACCTTCAGAGTAGTCATTATGTTTAACCCTTGTGTTTACAAATGGGGTCCAACCGACCCCACACCCGCATCACTTGTATCATTTGACTCAATCCTCACAAGCGCAAGGGTTAAATGGTTGCGCTGGACTGATACAATCTCTCAACATGTTCTACTTTCTTATGAGCGAACTGGATGCTGCCACCCAATCAGAAATGAGGAGGGAGTCAGTAAGCCTGGTGTTAATGCTGGGCAGCAGACAGGAAGATGTGATGACAGAATTGGTTGAAGTCATTAAAATCATTTGAAAGTTCTCACTGTGATGAAGATCAACATCAGTGTAAGGGAAAGTCACTGAACTATGAGCCCTGTGTAACACATGTTCATTACACTGATTTGATTTGCATATCATGAGATGCTTCTGTGCTTTATTTTACTGGAAAACCTGTTTTGCATAGGTAGATAGATATATATTTGTAGAATCACTCCACATTTGTAGGGCTCTTAACATAGTTTTTTGAAAATCTTAAAAAGAAATCATCTTAATTTGTGACAGTACCATTGTCACAAAGTCATTTGGACAGCACTTAGACTTTGTGAACCATCTAACAAAGTTGGGGCAGACATAAAAGCAGATCTTTAACCAATCCTATTTGTTTAGTTTCTCTATATCATCCAAGGTCAGAGCGTTCTCTGTCATGCGACTCCCTGTTCTGATCGTCCCTCTGCATTTAAAATGGAATGAGCTCCAGGGACTGAGAGGGAAGAAGCTGATTTTACATTTGATGAATTGTTTCTGAGGTGATTTGCTCATGTGTTAATAAGTCGGGTGTTAACAAGGAAACACTGGATCTTTGTCCAACCTTACCTGACATACTTCATACTTCCTGAAGTTGTTTGCCTAAAACCAGCAGATATATGGAAAACCTTAAAAGCAAAAAAGTTCATTGTACCTATTCCTGGCTGGTGAATATAAGCAAATATTTTAACTGTAATTGGTATCATATTTCCTGGCATCAGTTGAGTGGATTGTTCTCTGATTGTTCTCTCTCTTTTTTCTTTGTTTTTTTTTTACATATTT